>NC_136489.1:111004190-111306690 GCF_053919585.1 Euprymna scolopes | reverse complement strand
TCAGAGAGCTTTATATTAAAATTTTATAAAATTCTTCCAGTTTGGGCTCACTCCTTCATTCATTTATAGAAATGCCTAAACTAAATTGACAACTAAAGAATTGTCAATAGACATTCGTCAAAAAATAATTGATAAGCACAAAGAAGGAAAAGGGCATCGAATAATATCAAGGAAACTTAATCTACAACTTACAGTTGAAAACGTTATTAGAAAGTTTAACACCCTGGTGAAGCTGTTGCAAATCTTTCAAGATGGTGAAATTAAAACCGACCTCAGAGAAGCTGGGATTAATGCGAGCAAGGATACAATTAGAGTTCTAAATCGTGCAGGGTTTGTATCAAAGGCTCCAAGAAAAGTTTCATTATTGAAGCTTAAACATATCAGATCACGTTTGAATTATGTTAAAACATATGGGGAACAAGCCCAAGAATTTTGGAACAAGGTAAACAAAACGAAAATCAAAAATCTTTGGAAGAAACACAGCAACAGATGTATGGCGTAAAAATGGCACCGACTATAACAAAAAGAATACCATTCCTACGGTAAAGTTTATCCGTTGTCCGATTATAGTATGGGGGTGTTTTTCATTTAAAGGTACTGGTAAATGAGAAATCATTAATCGTAGAATGAATGGGCGTATGTACAAGGAGATTCTGGTGAAAAACCTTCAGAAATCTGCTGATTTGTTGGGACATAATCGCAATCTCGTGTTTCAGCAGGACAATGATCCGAAGCATACAGCCAAACTAACCAAAGAATGGCTTAGAAATAACGGAATTGACGTTCTTATTTGGCCCAGTCGGTCTCCAGACCTCAACCCAATTGAACATTTGTAGAAAATATTGAAGATCAATGTTTACAAGAGGAATCCACAAAATATTCAACAACTAGAACAGTTCTGCAAAGAAGAATGGCGAAAATACTTGCATATCTTTGTAAAAAACATGTGTGCAACTACAGAAAGCGATTAGAAGCTGTTGAACGCAATAAAGGCTATGCAACCAAATATTAAATCAATGTATCCAATACTTTTGCGTTAGTTGATTTATATTTTTCCTTTAATATAAATTTTCTAAACTTTAATTTTGTAATTACTACCCCAAATATTAGTTAGAATAGTAATAGGGATATACTGACCAAATTTTAGGTAAAATCTTGAACCCTAATTAAAGTTATGAAAAACAATGTAATCTATCCAATACTTTTGCGTGGCACAGTATATATATGGACTGTGGTAAACATGGTCTGAGGTTCGATCCCTAGAAACAGTTGAATTACGCTGACGAGAGGTAACGACCTCGAAACACGCGTGAACGTAGATTATTGTTTTAAAAATAATAAATAAATAAAAATGTTATATACGTGCAAACAAATTAAAAAAGGGCGACTTTCTAAGTAAATAAAAAAATGAGCTTCGAGGCGGCGCCAATATTAACCGTATGTATCGCTTGAAAAATAACAACAATACATATATATATGGAAAATACCTGCAATATATACACGTCAGTAAATATTACGAAGATTTTCGAACGGTATTTCCTTAGAAGTTGTCTCAATAATTCTTGGGACTCTGGTGATTATTTATGAATCATCTATCAGAGTGTTTTTATCATCTATTTCTAGTGCTTTCCATATTCAAATATGATTTAAAAAAACAACGAGATCAACACTGCACTACAACCAAACACTTTATATATTAATCTATAAAAAAGTTTATATTTAAGGAGGAAAATTCAGAAAATCTTTTTCACATTTGCAAAACAATGCTCAATGAAAATAGAGCTATATATGTAATGGTATTATCTGTGTGTACACGTGGTTACATATCATTACGCGTAATAACTCTTCAAAATCAACTCTTCTAAATCATGTTACTTGTATAGAAATATACATGTCTAGTTTTTATATACCTATATATACAGATGAGGTAGAGTTCTAAGAAATTCAAATCACACGACTGAATTCAAATACTAAAATCACACGGAAAACTTTGTTTTTTCTAACTTCAAATATTGCCTAGACCTCAGCTGTTGATATGATGACATGTCGTGGAGAAGGAAGGGGAGATGTATTTTAAACGTTGACACGCTATTGCTGGATAAAGATACACGATTTTGTCTGGTCATTTCAAATCAACATGGAAATGATACATTATTTTCTCATTTTATCTCCAATCAGATATTTATGCACACATATACATTAAACAACACTGGATAAAGTAGTTTCTTTCATAACGTACGTATTACTCTCTTATAATTATTTTTACTAATCTAGCTCGTTAGAAACTAAAAATTTTCATAAAAAGTTAAGGCAATATTACAAGTAAATAAGTTAATAGTAACAACAACAAACAAACAAAAAACGACAAAAACAACAACAACAACAATAATAATAAAAAATAATAATAATAATAATAATAATAATAATAATAATAAAAATAATAATAATAAACTGTCATTAAAATAAAAATAGAAATAAAGTCATGACAAGGCATAGTAAAACCATTAGGTACTGGAATATATTTTAAACAAGACAAAACAAACTGTTTACTGACATCGAAGTCCAGTGTCAAAATGACAAAGATGTTAATGATCAACATTAACAATTATCATATAAGTAAAAACGAGGAATTGTCTGTTTCTATGACAATTTATATTTCGACGGGAAAAATTGATGATTTATTTTTATATTTAATTAAAAGATTTATTTTCTTTAATAAATTCTGCATTTTCCATGCATAAACAATGCAATGGTTGTTAGTTTAGTGTTTTCTTAGTGGTTGGTATTGGAAGAGTTATTGTAGAGTTAAAATAAAAAAAAAACGCTTGTGTTTGTCCGAATATTTTAGAAGGTTTTTGTGTTAAAAGTTCCGTAATTTGCAAGTCAATTTGTCGCCTCTTTCTCAAGCGCTTTTATTGCCCGAGCGTTTCGAAATATTCTGGCTGTTTAGTATAGAGTATTGGATCTATAATAATAAACACGAAATCTGTATTAATTATAATTGCAAAATAGATGCCAAATAAAAATTTATTTTGTCTGGAACTAAAATCATAATAAAAGTAAATTTAAAATTAGAATTCATAATAAACTGTTAAGTTTAAAGATGCAACTAAGATATCGATGAATAAAAAAAGATATAATTATTATATTAAATTAATGTTTAAATAAGATGAAATAAGATGAAAATAAAAAGAAACACAGAATGAAAACAAAGATATAACTATTTATATGTCTAGAAAATTTAGAAGGATTTTTATTGTATAATAATTTGCAAATGTAGATTGATACGATCGCGTTTATTAGAATATCAGAAACCACGTACGAAGTGATTAACTAGTCTATTAATTAATGTAAGATTTAAAAGGCTTTTTTATAATAATTACCAAGTTTATGAAACTTATTATACTTATAATCAATCGAGGTGTTTTTTTGTTAAGGAAATTTTAACCGTTTCTAAATCTAAATAGATCGAGTATTTCATAAGAAAATATGACTTGGTTCAGTTATATATGTTCGGTCTTGAGGCTTCTCTGAGTCACTGTGCTTTATTATTTGTCTTTAGGTGTGTAGACTTTTATGCAAACTAATTTTTTATATTGAGTATTAATTAAGGAAAATCTATGGTTATTGATTCTTTTTATGATATGTTAGTATTTCCTAAATAAAATTTATTTTCAGTAAGTTCTGTTGTAACTGTAATTGTATCTACGTAAACTATGAAAAATGCTAAACATTTCAGTTGTCATGCACGAGTTATTTTATTATTACAATTACGAGTAAACTTTTCTGTGATTGAATTGTTTGAATTACTGATGGTGTTATTCATCACGTTACGTTGTAGTATTATCTGATTCGAAAGTACTTATGTAAACTCCCATTTGATGAGAAATAAATCTTCGATTTAAGTGATGAATTTATGCCATGGTATACTCTTGTGAATTTGATTAGATGGAGGTGCAAACCAGATACTTTTCCTATTCCCTTAGACATAATGTTTGACGTTACTAGTTTAGTTTATTTAATCTGGCTTATTTTATAGACGTTATCGTTTAGTATCTTGCTATACAAGAATTTACACTCGTAAAATAATTACTTGTTTGCGCAGTTGTTACTATTTTTCCTCTTAAATTAAATACAAATTTGATAACTGTTATCAGAGTTTTAAGGATGGTTGCCTCTTACGGCCCAAAACTGTATGGTTTAAAAAAAAACTCCGGTTGAAACGTGTCAGGATTTGTAACAAAATACATGGTACATTATACAGCTTGCTCTTTTTATATTAAGGACTATTTTATAAACATAATAAATATTCTATCGATTTTATCCAATTTAACCTAATAGTCTCCCAATTACTCTTGAGAACTATTTAAATGCTAAACGAAATCACTCTCACACCATTTCTTCCAGCTGAACACCAATAGTTATAATGTTAGCAATTTGCTTATAACACTACAAATAAATGTGAGCTCCATTAAAGTTAAATTCATCTTATTGTTATTCGCAATAACTGTCAATTTACTTAACTATATATACACCGTCTCTATCCAAGTTTTATATATTCTACATGTCATATATTCTAGTAGTTTGGTTGAATTGTTTTGGAGCATATAATTGTAAATAGTTATATTTTTCTGGACATTTTATGTAAAAAGATTCTAATGGTTGGTTCTTTTAAAAACTTTATTTATTAGTTTCTTACGTCTTGGGATATATGATGCGCTCCTTGTAATTCTCCAGGTTTTTCCAACGTGTTTAGTTGATATTCGAATTCGTGGCTTATCTTATTGGATTCACCTAATCATACTAGATAATTGCATATCGCTGCTGATAAAACTAGTTTACTCTGATAGACTAATAGTCATGATTGTAACCATCTTGATCATACTTTTCTAAACGAAGTACTTATATACATAATTTATATTTCAATGTTGCACTTTTGTTGTTGTTATTATTATTATTACTATTATTTTTCAATTGATTATTTTTTATCTTTATTTATTTTATCTTACATTAAATTTAAATTAAAAATTACATATTTACATTAATTGTTATCATATATTAATTTCTAAACATAACCTATATTTGATATTCAATCTTACCTTTATTCTATTTTTTCAGTATGTGTCAATATTATGTGTTTAAATTATATTTTAATTTTAATACTATGATTTATTGATAATAATAATAATATCGGTATTATCAGACTTAATATGTAATAGATATTTTAAGTGTTCTAATTATTTATATGGCAACTATGTAAGCAGTAAAAAAAATTTAAATCATATTTTGTCTATAATATAAAGAACATTTGTTTTATTTTACTTAAGTCAATGTCCTCAGAAATCAAGGGGCCCACAAGCTAACACTTGAACTACATATGAGATACATTGATATTCGAATGTCCCATGAAAGATCTTTATCTTTCAAATACTGAGTTAGTAGAGAAATTGAGAACATAATTTTCCTCCCCACAATTAACCATTTTCATATATATCTTTCGTGTTGGTCTCTTGGTCTTACTGGATTCCACGACAAGAATTCAACTAGTCTGATGGAGTATCCAGCTTTGTGTTGTTACTTGAGGTAATATTTGGTCAGAGTTTACTTCTAGAAAAGTATCCTTATGCAAGGTTGTTCCAGCAAACCCCTGTACGGAGAGACACACAACGAAAGTGTCTAATAGGCATCCAAGTTCCCTCCATTTTTCTGTTCATGTGTCTAACTAAAAGGAAGAAACGATAATCCAAATACTCACAAAGTTGATGTTTGTTAGATCTGAGTTGTTTTTGGTGTATAATATAAAAAAATCTAGAAAAAATCTGTAGTAAAGATTTAGAAGGCTGTCACAATGCGAGGCATGACATATAGTCGTTGTTGGTAAAAGTAGACGAGAACAAGTGGCGATTTACAAATCAATAAGTACATACATATATGTTTATATACACATATATTTATTCAGTTGTGTTAGGTAAAATGTCTTACTTGTTATGTCTGCGACAATATCCATTATTATTTCGGAAAAATTCCCTTTTCAAGTAACAGATCGATTCAAAGCATGCTAGATGTTGGTGTGGAAGTTGGATAGCTGTGTGGGGCCTCGGAGCAAATGTGAAGAGGGGGTTATGTATGGTCTGATTAGGTAATTAACATGTTTATATATTTATTCACTTTCATTTATTTATTTGTTTTTTTTTTTAGTTTATAACTTGTTTCTTTAGGGTGAGCTTTTTTAAATTTTGTATGTTCTCTATTTTGTTGTCTTTATTATTATTTATGTATTTATTTATTTTCTGCTGATGTGTGGGATGCCTTAGTTTATCTAGGTCACGTAAGTCGCTAGTGGGCTGTGTACGGTTAGCTATTGAAGAATAAAAGTAGGAGTTGGATGTGAGAGAGGAGGGGAGATGGGGTGCGGGGTGGTACGCTCCCAGTCGGCAGCTGGGTGTTTAGGTTAGTGTTGCCAGGAGTAGGAAGATAGGTGGGAAAGGGAGCATTGGGATGACATTCCTTGGGAGTTGTTAATTTATTTATTTCTATAAAATTATAACTTGTAATAATGGGGCATTTTTAATTCTTTTTATTTAATTCGTTTATGTACTTCAGTTAGCTATTTTCTTATTTTTTATTATTTATTGTTTTAATATATACTGCTGTTTTTTATTTATTAATTTTCTTTATTTTATTTTTTATTTTTTCCTATATAATTTATATGGGAAGGAGCTTGTAGTAAGGTCCTATCTGGACTGTAAGTTGGGCTGTGAACGGTGTACAGTCGTGTACCTGTTCTAATGGGTTATGGTTGTAACGGTAAGTCTTTGGTGGGAGCCGTATATAAAGTTATATAATGAATGAAGATCCGAGCTCAAGTCTGTTGTTGAGTTCTGGTCGTAATTGGGATATTAGTAATGATTCTGTCATGCGAAGATTCCCAATATTGCGTTCTGTGGTTAAAATATCGACTTTAATAGATGTATCAGTTTTTCTGCAGGTGTTGAGGTGTTTGCGGAATCATGATGCTTGTGTTTGTGTGTGTTCCTTAATTCTTATGTATAGGGGTCTCGTGGTGCTGCCCGCGTAGAATTTTACGCAGGCAGAGCATTCTAATCTGTATACTACGTGTGTGCGGTGGCAGATGGTTGTGGGGTATACTGGGCAATTTGCCAATGTGCATGATGGTGGGCCCTCCTTGTGACTGCGTTTAGAGAGCTTCTTTCTAAGGGATGGCCCAGAGTTGGCTAGTTGCATATTGAGATCTGATAGCCCTTCGGAAACCGGTTTGATCTTGTCGCTGAGATGGGGCATTGTAAGGAAGCAAGTATTGGTGGAGAAGCTTCTTACACGTTTTCTCGTGTTCCAGAGGTGTTTAATGACAGTGCTAGAAAAATCTTATTAATTATTGGATCCGACACTAGTCAAAATTGTGCTAGGTTGAAGGAATATGGTTTCCAGACAGATAATCTACTAACTAAAGAGTAGAAACTCTGATGTCTTAAGCAATAAGTCAGTTCCCTTATGCCGACTCATTACTCATTGAAACAAACTAGCTGTGTGTGTATGTGTATTCCAGAGATATGGGTCGGTTTGGCGGAGAAGAAAGATGCGTGGAGAGTGAAAGAAAAACCGGAAGAAGGGCAAAAGAATGAAATACAGAATAGGTAGATTATAACTAGAAATATGTTACAATATATCCCGAACGATTCCATCTAGTATATTATTAAAGTAACTTTGTCTTTACCAAAGTGTAAATTGTGTCTGTGTGTTTATTAATTATATGACAACAAAACGATATGTCATTTCCAGCTTGATGTCAAATGACTAGACAAAGTCATATATTTTTCCCACTAAAGTAGTGTTAGTTTAAAATACATCTCTACTCGACACAACATCATATCATGTAATGTCAGACCAATGTTGGAAGCAATAAATTTCAAATGTGATTATTTCAAGCCAATGATAAGGCTTGTATGAAGTAAATCGTTTTCATTCTAATACATGAATATGTTAAAAGCAAATATTTGGGGAGATTTTAAGAGCTACGATTTAAAAGTATCATAATTTGTATCAAAACGTTTGCATATAAAATTGCTGTAGCCTTCTTAAATGGTTACAAAGAAAAACAGAACGCAAAAATAAAGTAACGACATACATTGCAAAGCATACAATATGTGGTTAGTTCGTCGTAGCCGACGAACCACCTAGATTGTCCACCGGATATCGACTGATTATTTATTTGTTTCCTACGGAACAAAATGTGAAACAAGGTCGGTTTAATGTAGGAAATGACCCCTCAAAAAGTGCATTCTGCAAAAATAAAATTGCCTTAGTATAGAAGCGTTTCCCCCTCCATTGACTAAGGACAATTAATTTGAGTGCTGCATCTGTGCAAACACCATACGTCAGTGATCAGTCCAGTACAAGTACCGTATGTCGATTGGTTATTTATTTGTTTCCCACGAAACAAAATCTGACACAAGGTGGGTTTTATGTGGGAGATAACCAGCTCACCTCAAAAGGGGCATTCTGTAAAAATAAAATTGCCTTAGTATAGAAGGGGTTCCCCCTCATTTACTAAGGACAGTTAATTTGAGTTCAGCATCTGTATAGACACCCAACTTCAGTGACAAGCCCAGTACAACCAACGGGCGTCGACTGACATTTACAACAAGGTCGGTTGACGGGGCTGTCATCACTTAAGAAGTAACGATAGACTACCCTGCTTGATTTTGGTTTCTTGATTTGTAGCCAGGCGCTGTTCTCGTTAGGGGAAAGCTACTTTTGTTCAGACTGCAAAAGTATCGGTTTAGTATCTGTTTGGCTTTTCGTGGCTTAGAACACGAAAGTTCGCTTTTAATTTTTTTTTCAAGGCATAGGCGTCTGCTGTACTTTTTATTTTCGTTTTGCAAAAATTATTAATTTGCTGGTTCCATTCACATTCGAAATTAATTTGCCTACCATTAAGGGCCTCTACTGTTTTGCGTGTTCTCAACATTGTGGGGTTATTAAATTTCTTCCAGTCATTTAAATTTACTCTGAAGCCGAATCGAGTTTTTATGTTTTTATCATGAATTTTTATAGTCACATATTTTCGAAATACTTCTTCGTTATTTTCCTTCTCCACCAAACACACAGGTTCTTTATGTAACTTTATTTCTGCAAGGAGTATCTTTGAGTCCTATTTTTTATATATCAAGTATGTTCGTGATAAATATCGACAAGCCTTAGCCTAATGCAATAAAAAAGGAGGACGGAATTCTTCTTTTTTTTTCAAATTCTTTCTTAGCAATGTGTCAATATGCGTGTCTTTTTTTCTATAACTGGTGTTTTATTTTACATTTTTTTTTTAATTGTCTGTTTGCTTTTTTTTATCTGCACGACTTAAGCTTCGATATCCATCGAATCTTTTTTAATAATTTTTATTTTCTGATAGTAAACTTTTGTAGGGTAAGTTTTGATACATTTTCTAATTTCTTTAGGACACGCCTCCTGATTTCCGCATCTCGACCAGAAGTGAATCATTGCACAAATACTAAATCTTTAAAATTGTCTGCGCTGAACTCTGCAAATTTGAATTCGTTGCAATGTTTATTTACTGTGGCTGCGCACGTTTCGAAATACCTTCGTCATTTTTCTGAAAATTCAGACATGACCAACGCTTATTGAATAAAGAAACTTTCGGGCCAAATAGTTCTGTAAGAAGTTCCGTCTCGGCGAAAATTGATCCCAACGTTTTCCGTGGTAAAATAAAATCTACAATCTTGTTATGCTCAGCTGTATCTAATTTTCCCAATAGTAAACGAAACTTTTTCTGGTTCGACCACTATTTGCAGTCGATATTAAAAAATCTTCATAACGATGAAAATAAGCTTCAAATTATTTACCTTCATCAGGTCCGTATAAAAATTATCAATCGCATTCAATACTGAGTCTTGTGAAAATGTGGTAGCATTATCGGTGGGTGTATTATTTTTTATGACTTAAGTAAGCAGCTTTTTCATGTGCCGCTGATTTTCATATTGCTGGGCCTCTAGCCTTATTAGTTGTTCTTGTTGTATTTCATCTGAGCGCTTCTGGCATTGAAATAATTGCTGTTGTCTTTCATCTAAGCGTGTCTGGTGGTTAAATAATTTTCGTTTTTGTATTTCCTCTGGCATTGTTGTCCTTAATCTGGGCGTTTCTGGTGTTCAATAATTGTTGATATTGTTGTTGTCCAATTTGAAATTTTAATCATCTTTACACTGTAATTTGTAAGGGGCCCATTTTTGTATGATGGGTAAAATGCTGAATTTACAGAAATTTATCAAAACTGAGAGAAAAGACAACACTATTTCGTTTTCTTTCATAACTTTGCAAACAAACGTTGAACATGCAGTTTGAAATTCGTTGGAAAAATATGTTTTAAAAAGAATGGTTTTCTTTTCATAAACGAGAAAAACATATATGTCAACAGACATATTCAAATTTTTTATAAACACAAGCGTACAAAAACACCACCAACAGAAAAATAATATTGCCTGTGTTTAAAAATGCGAAAACCGTATTTAGTGTTTTTTAAAAAGTAAAAAGAAAGTTCGCTGACCCACTTATTTAATGATGCGAAAAAAACACACGAATAACTCGTATTTTTCCCTCTTTTGCATTTACATATGCGCCGGCATGTCGCGGCAGTACGGGGCAAAAAGAGGAAAAAAATCTGAAAATATTCTTACTTTCCACGAGTTTGCAATTCAAACATTTATGTTCATGCACTTATTTAGTTTTCGTTAGTTTCTCTCGTTCTCCTTTCCTAAGTGTTTTCTGATCACTTGCTTGCTTTAATTCAGTTTTCTGTCATGAGTTCATTTCAATGCTGAGGGGATTTTAAATTAGAGTGACCTCTGTGATGTCAAAATCAGACGTTGCCAGTGTTATAACCCTGTTAAAAGGTTACAAAGAAATACAGAACGCCAAAATAAAGTAACAGCATGTATTGCAAAGTATAGCATTGGTGGGTTGTTCGTCGTAGCCGACAGAAGACCTAGGTTGGTCCACCGGATATAGGCTGATGCCTTACGGATTAGTCTTCCGGCATTTATTGGGATTGGAATAATAGAAGGTAATATAAGTTAGTTCTGTCACAACACAACCAAAAACTATTATATACGTTTTGCACTTGTTTGGCTTTAAGACTTTTAAAATTTTGTATTCCATATAAACAGTGCTTGCTATAAACAAAGGCCATTCTATTACTTAACACATACGCGCTCGCCTGCGCTACCTGCTGTATCGGACATTTATATTAAACCTTATACTTCAACAACATCTGTAGGAAGACGTGCCAAGCCTTACCATCTCAATGTCTTGTAAAAATAAAAATAGAAAAAAAGACTTAATTTTCCTGACGAAATTCTGTTATGAATCGAAGTATAGAATTTAATCTTTATAAATAAATATGTTTCTTTAATGAAAGAGAATCTGTACTTGTTTGGCCTTAAACTGTTAAATTTTGGAATTTTGTATCAACTGTGCTCACTATAAACATTATTACTTTATATATATATATATTTGTGTGTGTGTGTGTGTGTGTGTGTGTGTGTGTATTAGAGAGCCATTCCAAAATTTAAGCCTACTAATAATTTTTGACTCAACAAGTTCTATAGTAACTAAGACGGTAGTGGTACCATAAATAGAAGAATTCAACATCATTCTTACTGCATATCTGGGAGAGCTGTGCCTGAAAGTATGGGTCCTGCTTGATAATTGTGGTCGTTTCAAAAATAAAACCTCCTATTTTGACATCTAAAAAGTTAAAGAATTCCGAAGTCTAAAATAGAACGGTATAAACGAGCGACTATTTGTGTCCCAGAATTTTATGCTCTTTTGCCAGAAATTATATGAAGCACGCTTTGTTCTGGCGCACGTCTGTGCTAGGAGTGGAATCCTTAGAGTCTTACACCGTCAATATCTGCAATAGAGTGATAAAACTCCCAGGACATGAATGAATTAGTTCAGTCATAACAATGTCATCTTTAATCTTCTCTGATTTATTCAGGATGATTAAAAATAAAAGGAATTACTTTCGGAACGCAATTCGTACATAAGTATACATACATATACACACATACACACACACACACACATATATATATATATACATATGATGAGATTAATGGAAATATATATATACGTATATATGTACATATATTTACATATACATATATATGCATAAATATATACACGTACCTATACACATTGTCTCAGAAGGTCACGTTTCCAAGAGATGTTTAGGAATAAAGAATAGTACTTTCAGCACCTCCCCACTATCATGATGTAAGAACCCATCTTGGTGTTTACCTGCCAAACAGGTTTGTAGGACGATGAGGAAGTATCGAGTATTGTCCTCGCTGAATTTGACCCCCATCTTGGATTTTGGGGGTAGGCGGCATTTTTAACATAAGGTTCACTTAACCAGTTACAATGATTAATTTGAAAGAAGCCATTGAAAGATGATGTGCCAACATACCAATTGAACTGATTAGGAAACGTTTTGAATTAAATTAGTGAATGTTGCAAGCTGTAATGGACCACAATGGGCAATACTTTGAACACTTTCGATTATTAACGGGTTTCTATCTTTAACTTTTCTTTATTTTAATAAATGTTGGTTTTATTGTCACTTAAAGTATGTATAAGTTTTATTAGGACACCTGTATATATATATATATATATATATATATATATATATGTATATATACATATGCTTGTATTTACATAAAATTCTATGAAGATATGATAGAGCTTACGTATCGATTTTCAATATAGAATTAAACAGTGCTGAAAACGGGAGTAGTGTTAAGTATTAAGAATATATGACAATAAGGCTACATAGAATGTTCTGCAGTGTGGTTATTCGATCTATCATGGTTCATCAATATGACTCGGCGTAACAAGTTATTAAAGATCCAAGTTTCGATTGCTAGATCGGATTCAACTATCATCAACATCCAGGAATCTTTCCTCTTTCCAACCGAGCCTATCCTTAGCGCAACGTATCTTATAGCTCTAATAGCTTGTTTATGTTTTGTTTACCTTCATTTATTAGTAGCTGTTTCACATCATGGAGCATGGCCACGCTCTTCTCTGTCTCCACTAACGAACCTGCCATGTTGCTAGTCAGACAAGTCCACTAAGATTACTCTAAATCCTTTAGTTAAACGAACGCCCGCACAGAGATTATGCAACTCTTTAGAAATGTCAAGTGATTTGATGATTGCATTTTGATGAAGCTTTAGATTACGTTTCATGCAAAAATATTTGTCGAATTCTCAAACATACTGCCCAGAGCAAATATGTCAATCACGCATCTTCGATGTTGACTTATTTTTTTCTGGTCTTGCACAACCAAACTTGGTCATTTTGCAGTGCTAGAAATATGCATTGTACATTATTATAAAGATTAGATAACACACCTATTCACTGCATATTTAACCTTGCTAGCATTTATCAAATATAGTCGATAGTTGTACAAAATCCTTTCCTCGTAAAATTGGAATTCATAGAATCATTTATGAAATCTACAAGCTTTTTTGCAATTCGGATATATATGTATACACACACACACACACACACACACACACACACACACACACATATATATATATATATATATATATATATATATATATATATATAGCGAGATTCGAAATCGGGACCACATGATACGACGCCTTAACCTCTACTACCAGACAGTCTCGTACGACTGATGGATTATCGCGTTTTTTATGTAGGTTGTTTATTTGTTTTTGTTTGCGGTACTTTTTTGAATATATTCAATTATTTATACGAAAGTGCATTTTTATCTAAAGGCGAGTTGGGAAAAATGGTCAAAGCAAAAAATATTGTGAGATGGTCTGGTGGTAGAGGTATAGGCGTCTTATCATGGGGTAGCGATTTCGAATTTCGCTAGATTCAACCATTCTAATGAGTCGTAGACGACGAAACACATACCAGTGGATAATTATATTAAAAAAAAAAACAATACATATTCCGCTCCCCATTTGAGGGTACGAAATTGGTGAAAGGGAAAATTATTCCCAACTCAAATTTAAGAGAATTTAAGTAAAATGCACTTCCGTATAAATAAGTGAATTTATTCAAAAAGTATCGCAAACAAATCAAATAAACAATATATATATATATATATATATATATATATATATATATATATATATATATATATGATAATGGTGATGTACAAATTTTGATTATTTATTTATGTCTTGAGGTTTTCTGGGATGCAGCAAATTAAAAACTGTGCATCTTTCTCAAAACATGTACGACTTATTAACCTAACCACGTATATAAAAGTCTTATTATCTTAATTTTTATATTACTGTAATTATGTAAATATTATACGCTTTCAAAATATTGGTTCCTTAATAGTACGTGTACGCTATATATTAAAAACAACTAATAAGGCAGCATTAAATTGATAGAAGAAATATGCAGACACATGAATAATATGCTTTATTAAATCCACAATAAAGCACTGATAAAACAAAAACCCATCAATAAATTAAAGAAATATACGAATATTTAATAAATAACAACTCTAATGCAGATGTAATAACAAAACTAGATAAAAACGACAAAGTAAAAACAAGGAGACCCAGATGATTGTGACCATTATAAGTATTTGAAATAGAACAAGAAACAATTCAGTGATTCATACCACACGAGCATACATTGCAACACGAACAATAACTTGCAGAGTCGCGAAAACAGACAAACTCCTATAGGTTTTAAGTATGACTTATATATATATATATATATAGGATTCATCAGGATTTTGTGGTTGTCTCGCGTTTTCATATACGCACCTTCTATTGTGTTTTTAGTTAGCCAATCAGCTTTCTATTTTCCAACGCACAATCGCTGATTAGGAAGGGTGCAGTGTAAACTAGAAAGCTGATGGGCTAACTAAAAACGCAATAGAAGGTGCGTATATAAAAACGCGAGACACCCAAAATATGCTCGCATGATCCTGATGAATCCTAGTGTGGACGAAACAGGGAATATTTTGTGTAGCTTAATTGCCATATATATTTTGTAACTTACTACCTAGCTCTACCTACGTATTGAGCACTGTTGAAGTAAATACTTAAAGCTCACACATAAATTTATACTTTCGTATATTAATTAATGTGATTTAATAAAGCTATCATATATTATAATACTCAAATGACCTTGTAATGAGTGTTGTAACCACACATACGGTTTACGACTTCCGGTTGTGCATGTGTACATAGACATTAACCCATAACAGCGTAAACAAATAAACACAAATTGCTACTTTTGCAGAATTTGATCTGCGGACTGAAATATTAGCGTTATTATTTAGAAATTAGTATTTAACATAGGAAGGGTGGTGATGTTTTGCCACTATCCTGTATTAAAACTATACTGTCGCAATTTTCTTACAAATAAATCAACTTTGACACGTTGACAACTATAAGAGCATTTTACAACGGTGATTTACCCACGTTCTTCCTTTTTTAAAACTTAGTCTCCATTTTTCAATACACCTTTCTTAAAAACATTCATTCATTTTCTTCTATACTACCAACATAAATCAATAACCCCGAAAATGTTTTACAAATAAATAATCAACGTATTGTTTTACTGTGTACGTTTTCAGCGTCCCACTTGTTTTTTTTTCGTGTTTAAATTATCCAAATAAACAATTGTTAATACTTTCTGCCATTTTTTTACATCATTCATTTCACCATTCATTTCACCATTACCTTAATTATTTTTATTGACCTTATTATAAACATAAAATAAATATTTGACCCAATGGGTCATAAATGTTTGTTTAAAATAAATGAAAAAAAGTTAAAGTTTATTTTCAGTTTCAATTTAAAAAGCCATTCTTAACATGGGAAGAGTGTTTTTAACTATTCTGTACTTTCAATTAACAATTTCATTTAAAAAAGATATACCAAAATTTGAATTTAACTTGAAGTATTACGGTATCTGTTCAGTGCACATTTACCTATAAATATGGCCGACCACTTATAATTTAATGGCTGTAATTTCTTTTCAAAAATAACAATTGTAAACAGAAAGACTCATAGACATCTATCTATATTCTTTTTTCATTTTTAATATACTTTCATAGAAATGTTTCTGTTATGTCACAAAAACTATTTTTTACGTAAGAAGTGCCACGCTAATCCAACATACTGACCCAATGGGTCACGGGTAGTCTAGTATATATATATATATATATATATATATATATATATATATATATATGTATGTATATATATATATATATATATATATATATATATATACACGTTTTTTAGTAATTTTCTTACCCAAAACTGTCATATATTAAAATTCCGGTAATGATTTATTTCCACATATTAATCCACCTTTACAAATTCTAGTTTATACATATATACTCGACTATTTCTTCCACAATCTACGATTGTTTCGTACAAACTTTAATTACATTCTACGATCTATTGATTAATTTATGCTTAACATTTTATTTCTCAACAAAGAACCGTTATTAACAGGTTAATTAAACTATTAATTTTTAAAACTTACATTCCGCCCATACTGGGTATGCTAATAATTTACATTTTTAATTAAGCTTTTCAATTCTTATCTTTTTCAAGTATTTTACTTTACTTTTTATAACTTCATTCTCATCATTCGTAAAATCTCCACGTTTAAAGGGAGATAACTATTAAGTAAATTTTTACAAATTTATTCATTTGTTGAAATTCAATGTTATTTTAATTTTAGACTATATTTTAATATTTGGACTTTAGTATTTATTAATCAGTTTTGTCCAATTTTTCACTTATAATTAGGGCGAATTCTTCTTAATAACACTCTCAGTTTTAACTTCTCATTTAGTTTTCTTCAACTTTAAAGTTTATAGTTTCTATATGTCAAGTTGATGACCTAATAATTTATTTAGTTATTGCGTCCTTTTATAATTTTAATATTAAATTTACGCATCCTCTTTACACTTACATTTTAATCTCAATATCTTTAGTAAATTTTCCTTTTTCAAATTTATTTTAATTAAGTTTTAGGCGTGACAAAAGGAATTTGTTTTAAGGAACACAGCTTTGTATAACATCTAACTCGAATATTCAGGTTATCACAAAATGAGAATATAATTAATATAAATAAGGATTATTATAATGAAGCTTTAATTAGATCTGGATATCAAGGAACATCAAATACATAAAGGAGGTGAATAATAAAAGTAGCAGAACGAACTAAACAATGTCATATAATATGGAAATGAAAAGAAGAAGAAATGTAAAGAATTAAAATAAGTATGAAAATATTAATAAAAATAAAAGAATGAAATTATAAATAATGAAAAAGCATATAATGGCCATAAGACTATAAAGGAAAAGAGAAATAGACGCAAAATAACAGGTTGGTTCAACCCTATTTTCAGTGAACATATACAAAATAATATTCCTAAGAAGTTTTACAAAATAATTGATAAAAACTTTCCTTCAGAAAATGGACTAAGTAAAATAATTAATAAGAACAGCGTTAAACTTTTATTCTCAACCGTTGCCAATCTAGGTTTAATAATGGTAAAAATAAACAAAATAGTGAATTATAATAAGATGGGATCAAATGAACTAAATTCGGAGAGAAAATGTAACTGTAGAATACCTAACGAATGCCCAATTGAAAAGAATTGCTTAATTTCTGATATTGTATACAAATGTGAAGTTAAGGTGGATAATAGTAAAAAGATATATCTAAAGTGAAATGCACGTGTTTAAGTACGGATACTAAAAGAATGTTGAATCTTTTAAAATTGGATCAAAGGAACCAAATAGAGATGAGGATAATGATAGCAATAAAAAAGGAGAAAAATAAGTCTTAAAAATTAAGAAGAGGAACACAACTGCATCAGATGATTGGGTAAGGGAACTATGTAAGAATCGAAAAGCATTTCAATTAAAATGGTCAATAGTAGATAAATCTAGAAAGTATAAACCGAGTAAATAAAAAAAGATGAAATACACACAGTGAATTCTACAAAGTAAATTTTAAACAAAAAGTTAGATGTTAAACAAAGCTGTCTTCATAGAAATAAGTTCCTGTTACGACGCCTAAAATCTGATTAAAATAGATTTAGAAAAAACAACAACATTTACTGAAGATTTCGAGGGTAAAATGTAAGTGTGAAAAGACAGTGCATAGATTCAATACTAAAACATTAAAATGATGCAATAAATATTTAAGTCATTAACTTTACATATAGAAACTAAAGTCGTCATAACTTAAATAGGAGAAATAGAAGTCATTTTAATTCTCAGATTAGTTATGGATAATAAAATAGCATCCAAGTGGCTTTAATAACACGAAGGTTAGAATAAATTAAAATAAGTTTAATCAAAATATTAAGTTGAGGAAAACTAAGCGAGAAAGTTTTTACTTAGTTATAAAGAAGATAATGCTAGAATTATACGTGCTAAAATATCTGTGTGTGAGAGTAATAACTAGGGCTATGACAAGAGAATATTCTTTTCCTTATTTTGATTCTCGAGTATATATCAGTAAATAATATATGTTTTTAGATAGAGTGATGTGGTTCCCGATTGATTAACATTGTCTTACTGTATCGGATATATACTCGAGAGTCAAAACAATTATAAGAATATCCTCTAGTCACAGCCTTGGTTCTAACTTCAGGCCATCCTTTTTATGAATAATAAAAATAAGATGCCAAACAAGATCAACTTTAAACATAATCTATTAGAAATACAATTAATTTATGTTTAAATAACAGTCATTAATGTATGCAATAGATAATCCGGTATATCTAATAATGCTTTTTTGTTAAGAAAATGTTGCTATAATAAAAATTGTGTAAAACCGCAAAGATAACATAAAACTGATTTTTATATACCATGTCTAAAATCGAAATTATATTATTAATTTTATTACTCATACTGCGATAACTATCTGTTTATTTTACTCTTCTTCACTCTAAATAATGCATATTGCAACTTGTATTTAAGGGAGTATTATTTGAGATCATGTACACAGAGAACTAAGAAATGAAAGCTCTGTTATCATTACATTCGAGTTTCAACATGTTAGTACACGCAGGAAAGTATTAAACAAAGAAGGAATTCCAAAATCTAGACGCCTGAGAGAGGAAATAATTAGCGTTTAAGGTTTTTCATTATTAATGAACCTTCAAAGTGAAGAAGTGGGATTTTGCTACTTTTAAGAGTAATTGAGCTTATTTACTTCGAGGGGATGGGCACAATTTCTATGCAGTTATCTGAGCACATTTTATTAAAGTACTTGTAAACCATATCCAGGGATGCAACAAAGGTTGACGATTGATTGATATGCGACGCCTGTTAGATTGGAGACTCTTTTTATTTTATCCTGTCGGAAACACAAAGAGTAGTAGTAGATGTACGAGGTCAAAAGTGGTAACAATACTCTACCTATGGATGAATAGTGTGTTCGTAAAAGTACAGGACAGTGTCATGTGTAAGTAGTTTTTCTTCACAATAGAGAGAGAACACTTTCTTTGTAGCAGACTTGGCAGTGTTGGTATCAATTGTTTACTAGTTTACTTTAAACTAAAGTGTTACAATTCAATGAATATTCCAGGGAGAAGTGAAGTGTCGCTCCCGTTGTCAGTGGGCAATCGACTAAACATTACCTCCTCCTTTTTTTATTCAATTTTCACCCCAAACAAGGCACAGTGCCACTTTGAAGCAGGGGGCTACTATTAGAGAATTAATTAGCGGGGTCATTATGAGGGGAGAAGAGTAGAAAAATATTTGTTAACATTACACTTGAACTTCTTCATATCACTGCAGTTGGGAAAGCAGAATCCCGGAAGGGAGTTCCAAAGACCCGCAATTCTGGGGAAGAAACTACTGGAGTAAAAGGCTTTCTTGCACCTAGGGATCTCTACTGTAAAGGGATGGGACTTAGTAGCTTGTCGGGTTTGTCGGGGGTAGTTACGTCGGGGAGGTACAAGTGTTTGCAGTTCGTCAGAGCATTCACCATTAAAGTATTTGTAGAACAGGCAGAGGGATGCAACATCTAGTCGATGGGACAGAGGTTGAAGCCTAGATGACAGTTCAGGACCTATCAGGTTGGCGACTCTTTTTTGAACCCTGTCCAGGAGCGAGAGACAAGCAGCAGATGCACCAGCCCAGATGTGACAACAGTACTCCATACATGGGCGAATGGTTGCCTTATAGAGGTATAGGATACTGGCAGGCGTACTTTCTCACCTCCAGCAATTAGTTACGCTTTCCGGTGCCCTATAAGTATATTTTCGTACGTCATGATCACATATAGCAAGAATTTACGATGTAAAAGAGTATATTCTGAATGCATATTAATTTTGGATTAAATGAAAACGATGCAGCGTACTTTAGCCATCCTTACGTACTCCAAACTTACTTGCTCTCTCCACTAACACACAGTACTCATACTAAAGGTGATATTTCTTTTCGTGTTTCCTGTTTATCGATGATTTGCAATCCTAGATTAAGAATTGTAGTATTACGAATTGCACTGCATAAAATTATTTGCAAACCTTCCGCTTTGGGTTGGCACAAGGCTAGCCAAACCGATCTCTTAACGAGGACCAGAGCTTATATTACCTCATGAGAGGCGTTGTCGTTGTGAGAAATGAACGTTTTAAAAAGCGAGACCATTAAGATAACATTTAGTGCAAGTGTCTATTAAATTGAAACAACACTAAGCTGTTTGGTACAAACTTCTTAGTTCCTTTTCCCATCTCCATTTTAATTGGCAGATCGTGAAGAAGAGGATAAATCTAAAATAATTTGGATGAAGATGATCCTTATCGGCAAAAGTTTCAAGCGCAAAGATGCAGACCACCATTAAGCTCGTTTTCAAACACGCGTCAAGATGAGATTCTAACCATAAATTTCTAATTCTCTTTTTTAAGATACTTTTTTTCCACTAATATATAACGTCCAAAAGCCACTCAAGGATAAGTACTACTCGCATGGAACAACTTTTAACCGAAATTAACTAATTAAATGATCCAAGTTTTTTTTTTACTTACGAGACTGTTCTCGACAAGTATTTGTTTATATTAGATTTGAAGGTTACATGTCTGTAGTGTGCACGGAAACAAACTCACTTTTATTTGTTTTACAGTCGGAGAGATTTACTAAACCGTGTTCCTATTTACTTGCATCCCCACGAAGGCAGGGTCATACATAAGGACGGTTTTTAATGTGGGGTAAATTCAGCTCTCAAAAAGGGGCAGTCTGGATAGGAACAAAAGTAAAAATTGCCTCAATCTAGAAGGATTTCTCCTCCACTGATCGAGTTAAGAAAAACTGAAGTATAGTATCAAAACAGATACTAAACTTTAATCCTAGCTAAAACGCCAAAGAAACCAGTGTTGACATGTACGTATGAACATTATGAAATTAGTATTGTCGTTGGAATCTGCGATATTTTTGTAACACTTATAGACACACCATTTCACGTAACTATGAAGAAAATAACAACCCGAGTTTAACTAATCTAGTTCATAAAACTCTCTATATCTGTATGTCTGTCTGTCTGTCTCCATATTTTCAAAATATCTCTCCCGAAACTAAAAGTCTCAGAGTGGCGCTAGGGGCCTGAAATGATTGGAGTTTTTTTTTTTTTATAGACTTGTCATTAGTCGGTTAAACTAGTTTTAAGGGTTCAAAAATGGATCAAAATTGAAAAAGTTGTTATACATTTTGTACATTCATCTTAGTTTATTTATAATGCATGATACCGTTCAACGTCAATGTCCCAGACGAACTCGATTTTTTTTACTCACGGTAACACCTAACAAGGCATAACGCCACTTGGATGTAGGGGGCTCCTATTTGGGACCATGCCTAGGAAAGATTAACAAGCTGTTGACTTACGTAAGATGTATTCTTTTGCCTATCAGTACAGCCAGGGAAGCAGGTAGCAGGAAGAGAATTTCAAAGTCTAGCGGTTAGGGGGAAGAAAATATTGGAGTAGAAAGCCTTCTCGCATTTAGAGACCTCAACCGTGAAAGTTGCAGCAGGTTTGTCGGGATATGTATATCGAAGGGGCAGAAGTGCAACAAGTTCATCAGAGCAAATTTCATCAAAAATATTTGTAAAACAGGCACAGGGATTAACTAAGATTAAGCATGACAATCTTAACGATTCATTGTAAAGATCTACAAACGCCGGAAATAAATGCTAATATCACTGGTTCTTTCCGCGTATTTTTAATGTTTGCGATCCTCTCTCTACTCTGCATTGCTGCTTGGCCTTTTGGCCAAGATCAAAGTGTAGTATATGCTCTTCAGATGTTGCATTTCCATTTCTTGTTCTCTTTCGGTGGAGGAACAGTCCTTCACGACTGAGACAATTTTTTATTTTTGTACCTTTTCTCCACATTAAAAAACGAACCTGGTGTCTAACTCTGTCCCGTGGGGAGGCATTGTAAATAGGTACTCTGTATTGCTGCGACTGTAACAACATGTAGAAATTGGAATATAATGTAAACATCTTTCTGCATAGCCCTTCCCCATTTAGGATGCCCCATATGAATCTGGTATCTGATAATAATAGGATTATACCACTCAGTAGTAATGATGTGCTTTGATCCGGCTGGATTAATGTAATATATATATATATATATATATATATATATATATATATATATATATAGTGCAAAATTTTGTTGAAAATTCAAAGACTCGCGCTTTCTTTTTTATAACCTTCGATTATTTCCTGGATTTTTTTTCCATTAAAGCTGTTTCGTTAGTGGGAAGGCAATTTTAAGATTTATGTGTCCATAAAAATATCCTTTCTCCACCAACTTCTTCAGAGGTTTTTCCATTAGATTTTTACAACAAAAGGTATATTTTTAACATAATATATATTATAATTATTTTTTTATCAGAAATAGAAGTTCTGTAGAAATTAGGCACTCCTACCTAGGGGAAAATGAGGTAAATATACTTGTATTAATCACAAGGCGCAAAGATGCACACTGATAATGTTGAAATAGCTGTAATTGTTGAACATTTACGCCTATCGGGCGCAAGGAACAAAATATCCTCCCTAGGTCAAAAAGCTGTTAACCAATACTTAATGTACTTTCCTCTATTTTTTGCTTATGTCCCGTGTGTCTAGTAATATTATTTACCAAGATTCTTCTTAGTTTTTGGGAAACAGTAGGTATACCTTTTAAATGTGTCTGCGCGTGAAATCCACAGATGAGGACTGGACGCACACGCTCAAACCTCATCAACCATCTCCAGTGAAAAAGGAAGTCTAAACCCATCGGAAAAATGCCTGAGTAGGCTGATTTTTCTATTTTCCCAGACGAATTACTCAGTTACGGAGTTAGAACATAGTTTACTCTAGCAGAACAGGCTATATATATATATATATATATATATATATATATATATATATATATATATATATATATGTGTGTGTGTGTGTGTGTGTGTGTACACTATTTTGGGGAAATAATTCCATCAAAGTGTTCGATTATAAAGAAATAAATTCAATATGAAAGCTTAATACTTATTTATTTATTTAAAATTGTACAAAAGGTCAGAAAGACATTCGTACCGTCGGTGTCAAGCCTAACATAAGGGGGGGTAGCTAATGGTAAATAATTCTAGGCTCTCGTTAGCCATATTGTTTTCCATTATCTCTAATAATGGTCAGTTTTATTTAATTATAGCTGGTCTGTCCATATTTCTATATATTTTATTTTAATATCAATTTTTTCAATTATCTATTTAATATATTTTAGTAGATATATGTTTAAATTATTTTGCGTAATTTATTCTGTCCGATTTTGTTCTTAATTGACATGGCTTCCAGTTTTGATCGGTTACTTCCTACGACTCTAAGGGAAGTCATTAATGTATCTTTTAAATTCGTTAATCTTTTGATCCCTTTTTCAAATTTTAATTGAAGGGAGTAACTCATAAATCATTGCTTTTTTAAAAATATTTTATAATATTTTTTATACCCTTTTAATTTCAGTTATTTAAAAGTTAACGGATCAGTATTGCATATGCTATTATTTTATTTTATTTTTATATTTGATTATTATATATCTGTGTGTATTTAAATAATATCAGGTTCGAAGGTACCTTATAGTTAGTGTATTCTGATATAAACTATTTTCATTCAATTTACTGTAATTGTAATGTCGAGGCATTTTTTAATGGTTACCAACCTATGTAAATTCACCCCCTAAAGATCCTTTTATAGTTGGGTTCTTTCTATTTTAGAGTTTTATATATTTGAGTTTATATATAATGTATTAAATTTTCTTATATTTTCATTTATTTTGGAAGATGGTATTCGTTTATCTAGCTGTTTGGTTAAGTTATTTATTTATTTTCTTTTTACCGAATAATTGTCTATATATCTTCAACTATTTTATTCCATTCTATGTCAATGTATTCAGTTAATTCACTTAAAACAGCCATAAACATACATACGCGTGTACACACATGCACACACATACACACACACGTATATATATGCATACGTACTTCTACATATATGCACACGTACCTACACACATATACATGTATACACACATATCTGCACACATATATATACATATATTCAAAAATATGCTTTAACTATTTAACAATTCCATTTACTTTATAGTCGGTGTAGTCCTATGTAATTTATATTAATTTACTGAATTATAATATCGAGACCGTTATAATAGAATTTGTCAACCTATATAATGTCACTTAATCCAAACATATATTTTGTATATATCTGAATTTATGGTATTTCATTATATAGCCGTAAAAACTCGTATCTCTTTAAATAAATTTTTTTGCCTAAATAAGGTTTCAATTTTGCTAATATTTTTTTCTGCGTTAATTTGACTGTATTTAGAATAATCTTTAAGGAGTGTAATCCCAACAAACATCAAATACCAACTACCCCAACATCGTCTATCGGTTAACAAGTTTGGTTCAGCCGGATATAGATAAGGATTCTGTAATTATAATGTTTTCATAGTGTAGACGACTAAATCTTCGTTGTAGGAGTCTTCAAGTGTAAGGCAGTGCTTTTTGAAGATGTGGGCGGCGTTTATCTAACTATTTTTGGAAACTCTGAATAACTATTAGAGTTTGTGTGAGTATGATGCACGCATTTGCATGCGCATCGTATGCTATGCGTCCGTTGTGCATCGCATTGTGCAACTTGTTCTCCCAGAAGTTCTTGTTGACCCAGAGAAAACAGATCAAAAGTCTATATGTAAAGTAGTCTCGTGGTTTTCTTATGTCTTTCTTCTGACCTTTATACCTTTTACACGAGGAGTAGCATAGATCCTCGTTCATCCTTCACCGACAAAGCGGTGAGTGTATACGTATACTTAGCATAAGATGCGCATGAAAGCGTCCATTTAAACTCAGATGATTATTGAGTGTTTTGAAAAAACCGCCACACAACGCCGTCTACATCTTCCAAAAGATTTGACTGAAACTCGATTAGAATCGTTACATTGAGTTACTGTCCACAGTTCTTAAACAGTGGCCGGATAAAAGAGCTGAATAAAAGACATACCCGATGAAACAGAATTTAGACCCATGTCTCCTGTCCGGAGAATTTCTAAAGTAGGTGTCTTAGAACTTCGACGATTTCATCAGTATTAAGATCAAATCACCAAAACTCTCCAGATTATTATGCCTCAGAAACAGTTGAAAAATACACCAACTGCTCTAAATAATACTATATCATAGTTGAAAAATACACCAAACGCTCTAAATAATACTATATATTAGTTGAAAAATACACCAACTGCTCTAAATAATAATATATAATAATTGAAAAATACATCAACCGATCTAAATAATACTATATAATAGTTGAAAAATACACAAACCGCTCTAAATAATATTATATAATTATTGAAAAATGCACCAACCGCCCTAAATACTACAATATAATAGTTGAAAAATACACCAACCGCTCTAAATAATACTATATAATAGTTGAAAAATACACCAGCCGCCCTAAATAATACTATATAATAGTTGAAAAATACACCAACCGCTCTAAATAACTAAACAGAGAATCATCGTTGTAGGTGACATTATTGCAGGCCGCACACATTAATCGGGATGTGTGCGGCTTATTTTTAAATCTTATTAAAAAAAAAAAAGAATGTTCAGCAATCAATACTTCTCACAGCTGTTTGAAGGCGTCGTTTGTTTAATACTCCGGTTCAGCAAGAAAAAGATTCGAAAATATAAAACAATGCGAAACATTACAAAATAAAAAAAAAGATAGCGCTGAAGATCTATGTAACCATTATAGAAAAGTTGAATGGCCACCATTTTACTGCTTACACCAGAGGAAACTATTTTACGAAAGCTAAGAATTAACTCTACAAGTTCAACCACTTACTCGATCTTGGTATACTTCGTTTCAGACGAGAACTTGTGACAGAATTAATTGTACATCAGTTAATTTTAAAGCTTTTACATGATGGGTAGAAAGTTATTTCACGAATAAAACAAATATTTAGACCCAATTCAAATATTATAGCTAATTTGAATTTATCTATATATTGATAGAATAGCGTGTGTGTCATTTATTTTGTGTGTTACGCTTACATCCGAGTGACTGTCGTTTAATTATTATGGACATCTATAAATAATTTTACGAAAAATTGTTCATAAGTGTTTGTTTCAGCTATAGCTGACGGTACTCAAGTTAAATTTATATATATATATATATATATTAAAAAAAAACTTGTTAAAATTTGTGACATATTTCTATTCCATGGAGGTCAGGCGCGAACGAACACCCCATCATTTTATTATACCATATTTTTTCAAACTGAAACATAATTATCGAAGTATACTTACGCAGATAGATATGAAAAGTCTTTATTAAAGTTTGTGCCTATTTCCATTCTATGGAGGCCAGGCGCGAACGCAGACACCACAATTTTATCATACCATCCCTATTTAAGTTAAAACATACTTATCAAAGTATTATTATGCACATCTATATCAAAAACACTTGTAAACGTTTTTTTTTTTATTTTAAAATTTTGAATTTTCCATACTTTGTGGACCAGGCGCGTACGAAGACACCACAATTTTAATGAATCATCATTATGCCAGATCAAACATACCCATTCCTGTGTCTCGATACATCTTCTATCATTATATGTGATCAGTTTTCTATAATAGTCAACCATACAAGAGTCTATTCGTGACCAGACACACACACACACACACACACACACACACATACATATATATATATATTTGTAGTCATCGACATACAGTCCTGTTTCGTTATAACACAACTCATCAGTGCCGCTAGACTAGCAACTCTCCCAAGCCAAGAATCGAACCTATATATATATATATATATATATATATATATATATATATATATATATATATATATATAGGGTGTCACAAAAGAAGTTTTCGTATTTTAAATTTGATTAACTTCCTCAATATTTTAAGTATGCTTACCAATTTCCATACGTACGTGAAAAACATACCCTAGATTAAGTTGTGTAAATAAAATTGGAATCATTAATCTAGGGTATGTTTTTCACAAGATCTAATTTTAGTTATGAAAAATGATGTTACTCAAATGTCCACCATTTTCATTTCCAAACGCTTGTGCTCTCTTCAGACCATTGTCCAGCACACCCCTTAATGTTTCAGGGCTTATGGCCCTAATTTCTTCCTCTATATTGTTTTTAATGGCATTTATTGTTGTTGGTTTTATTGCATTGGAAGTAGGGAAATTTCTTGTGTTGAAGTTTCGTCGAAATTCTCTTTGAGTTTCTGATATTGACCCATTCAACCGAAAATACGACTCTACGATAAATATCCACTCCCCGGTAGTGTACCTATTTACTATGCCTCCCCACGGGACAGAGTTAGACACCAGGGTCGTTTTTTAACGTGGAGAAAAGGTACAAATATAAAAATTGTCTCAGTCGTGAAGGATTTCTCCTCCACTGAAAGAGAACAAGAAATAGAAGTGCAGCATCTGAAGAACAGATGGTATTTATTTGCTCCCCCACCGAGCAAATTAGGCACAAGGCCGATTTTTAATGTGAGGAGTGAAGGGAGGGGGAATGGAAAAAGGGGACCAGCTCCCGAGAGGTGGGAAATGGGAGCTGGTTAAAGGTCAGGCATGTGGGGTTGCCCCCACATCTGGTCTTTGCCAGTCATAGCTGGTCTTTGCTAGTCACAGCTTGCAGCATCTGCCGGAACAGATGCTACACTTTGATCTTGGCCCGAAGGCCAAGCAAATCTTGTCGGTAGTGTAATGAGTCAAGATGAGCTTGGAATGGTTACTCTAGATGATCTGAAAAAATAAAATAAAAATATCAAAAATTAAGAAAATTATGAATTTTTTAACTATCAGTTTCTTTTGAGACACATTTGTATATATATATATATATATATATATATATATATATATATATATGCATATATATATATACATATATATATATATATATACATTATTCATAAGTTTTTATTTCGTTTCGATTTTATCTGATACACACAAGTCATATGGATATATTTTTATTATTTTTTAAATCGCAACTTTATAATATAGACAAATCTATAGAACATTAACTTTATTAAATAATAATATATACGAAATCTGCAAGAATTAAAATATCATATATAAGCGTAGTATACGATAAGGCTACGCCGGGCGTCCCTGCTAGCTTGGATAAATACTTTTGAAGTCTTAATATGAGAGCTACAATAATATCAGAGGATCTCCTCCATTTACGCTGAACATCTACAGTATGCCAACATCAATATATTACAGATGAATGCGTCTACTGTGGAATTTTCACAGGTCCTGCTAGTGTATATATATATATATATATATATATATATATATATATATATATATATATATATAATTATTTTTTTACTATAATAATTAAATACCTACAGACACTAGTGTTTCATCCTTTCGGGATTCTTCAGTGCAGGGTGTCACAATTACTACCAGTCGAACGATTCGAACCCCGCGACACGAGACATCTCTGGCTCGATTAGCGGAGGCCGTATCCATTCGGCTACCATTAATCGTGTGAAATAGCGTTGAATTTTAAACATTTTAATTTAAATGTTCATTACGTCACATAACATCTGGCGGGGAGATTTAAACTTGTTTCTATAGTTTCAAATTATTTGAAATAACATTTATCATATGTTATATCTCTCCTCTTTGGTTTTCATACATAAAGTAAATTTCACAGTGTATAAGAATTATTTGATACTGGAGATATTCATAAGCGTACTATTACATACTGGGTGCTATTTTTGAAAGCTACCAAATATGAGAGTATGTTACGTTGTTCTTATTTAGATGATGACTTATATATTTGTTGTTGTTCATATTTATGTGATGGGTCTTAGAGTGATAGAGACAGTCTTAGGGGTGTTCATGGTGTTAAGTGTTGTGAGATGCTAGATATTATATATATTCTTTTTGAGTGTTCATATTGTCTTAGGATGTTCATGTTTGTGGAGATAGCATATTGGGGACATAAACAGGGCATATATAAAGAGAGAGACAGTTCCGTATATATATAATTGACAGTGTACATGTTACTAAAAGAGCACCCAGCCTGTAATTCAACGAGAGGGAGTTTTATGAATATTTTGATAGGTAGACTGAGAGTGCGTTTGACATTTACCTTGACAGTTGTACATTTTTATAAACACAAAGTTCATATTAATACAATTTCACTTTACCTTTCTTTTGGTGATGATGATTTCCACAAAGTTCTTATAATATAAATGGACAATACCTTTTTCTGTTTAATAACAACACGAAAACACAGATACAAAACCACATGATAATACGTTTATTTCTTCTCCGACCGGTCGGACATGATTTTGTATTTCAGGGATTCAAAGTTGTTTACATGGTTATCTCTAAACCCTCTCACTTCCAGAGGGTGCCTTGACTCTAACGGAGAATCGGTCTGATCTCATCTGCTTCTCTGATCTGACTGATCTGATTCCCCCTAACTAACTTCGAACTCTTTCCTATATTGAGAAATCACATGTATGTCTGGTCAACGTGACCACAACTTGCGTGTTTCCAACATACGCGATTTTCACGTTTTGAAACCATTTCTGACGAGTAGGAAATTTCCTATTCTCTTTGTTGTTTTACAAAGCAATTTAACATACTTGCCTAATTCTGTAACGCATATTTTTATTATGCATTCTTTCTAAGAATGTAAATAGTTTCCAGGCAAATTTGTATTTATTAAATATTTTAACAGAATCAACAATTTACTGGACATTCCATTTATAATAACATTCTGTGTTTACTTTAACTTATGATTGGAATTCTCAATTCCAAGTCTATCTTCGCAAGTTCGAATCCTTGACTATCCTATTTCATATTTGCATTTAACTAATTCCCTATTTTTTACTTATATGAAAAGGGGACGACCCTTATCATGTACCAGTACCCGGTTTCCAAAAGAGGGGAGATACAACATGAGATATATTTGGGATCAAGTCTCCCATTGCTATTATTTCAGATCATTTCAAAGCATATCAGCAAGTTTTAGTCTCCCCTCCATCAAAGCCCGAGGTTTATGGGAAATATCAGATATCTTGTAATTCATATGGAAAACTAGGAAAACAAATGACTAAGATTGAAATATTGGTAAAGATGCAGTATCTTTCCACCCACAAAACCCCTTTAAAATTAGCACTAACATGTGTTTTCGATGGTGCTGAAATGGAAAATAACAGTTTAAACGGAAAGGAGTAGTTTAAGAGATATGAAGAAATTATAGTTTTAAACAGTGAAGGGATCAGTTTTCTATATTAATATAACGTAAAATGCACACCCACTTTATAGATCCCTGTTCTTGGGCTGTTTTTTTTTGGGGGGGGGTGTTTATTTGGTAATTGTGGCCTGGTAGACCAACACAAAATACAATTTAAAAACTTATTATTGGTTTTCGGTTGTGCTGAAAACAAATATTGCATATTAATTTTCCGCAAACAAGTATTTTCTCTGGATATTAAGCAATGTAATTCATTTTGTTATAAGGCGTACGCAGAAGCGCGCATTTTTTTGCTTAATATCCGGAAAAATACTTATTTGCGGAAAATTTAAATCCGATAGTCGTTTTCAGCATACGCGAAGACATAAACCAAACAAGTTCTTTTTAAGGTGGGTTTTGTGTTGGTCTACTAGGCAACAATAAACACCATCCCTAAAAAAAGAGACGCCCACTAAAAAAAACAAAAACAAAAAAAAACAGGTGGACATAAAGTGGGCGCTAACTTTACGTTAAACTAATATAGAAAAGTGATCACCCACTTTTTAAAACAATAATGTGTTAGCTTAAGGGCAACGGTAACATAGCCCAGTATACAATTCAGGTTATTAGCTTTCCAAAGAACCTTCATTTGTTAAATTCTGACCAACAGTCGCTGCGATTTCGAACTTATAAAATTGACAAAAAAAAAGGTGCTACATCTATATATATATTTATGTTTATATATGGATATATCTATACTCGGAGCCAAATTGAATATTGAAATGCTCATATCTTTAGCTCTATCGGAGAAAACTACATGAAAATTAATAAACTTTTTAAAGATTATAATACTACTCTATGGTTAAAAATTTATGACAATTGTCGAAAAAGAACCTCTATTTTCAAACCAATAAAATATGCCCAAATTTGCCTACATTTGTATAAATAATGTAATGGCAAGCCAGCTTTAGTTTTGCTGCTTTGGGATGAATTTTGATTAGTTATTTTTTTTTTGCTTGGTTGTCTCCCCTGTGGCCTTTCAAGGCTACTAATATTTGTGTGTGTGTGTTGCTTGAAATATTTACACTTTACAAGGATATCAGTGGTAAAAACTGATATGATTACATATCTTATAAGATTTTTGGAACCATAGTGTGTCTATGCGGAAGCATATTAGAAAACCTAAATGTAGACATTCCACTTCATTAAGAATTAAGCCAATAATGCACTTGTTTTTTTTTGTTTTTTGTTTTTTTGTATTCGAGACGTTTTTTTAATTACTCAAGTCAACATTGATTATATTTCTTTTTTTGTCGTCTTTGGTGGTCTACATTTCTCTCCGTCTTCTTTTTTTTGTTACTCTATACATGCAAATGTTTGTGACCTTGTATTTTATTTGGCATGATTCGGACTCCAGATTGGGAGTGTAGTACAAACGATGGTGTAAAAAGAAAAGAAAAGAAAGAAATGATTAAGAAAGAACGCATACAGATTTCACAGTTAGGTCATGGTTTATAGCACTATAAATAAACACAGTCTCTTCCGCTCGACTAGCCACCTTTCACTCAGGAGTCTTTGGTTAAATTGTTTTTTCGCTTAAGGAAAGCCTTTCCGGTTTACTGAAAAGTTGATATTTTTTATTCAAATTAGTCTCTGGTCGTCTTCTCTCGTTTTTTTTTTTTAATTATTATTATTATTATTATTATTATTATTATTATTATTATTATTATTATTATTATTATTATCTATATATTAATATGCTTGTCCGTACGGTGTCACGTCATCATCATCGCAAACATTAATTAATGAAACGCGTCATCATCATCGCAAACATTAATTAATTTGAATTATCTCCCTTTATTGTTCACTCTTTGTTAGTTAAAAAATCAGTAACCCCTTTTATTTTCCAAAACTTCCCGAACAACAACAACAACAACAACAACAATATATATATATATATATATATATATATATATATATATATATATATATATATATATATATATATGAACTGTCTATTTATGGTTCTGGATTATTTTAAAGACAATTATGCATAGAAGGTATTGTTCCACAGTTTAAATAGTATTTTACTTACATTTTTAACGATGTCTTTTGTTTATTATTGTAGTGAATACGGAACGCTTATTCTATTTTATTCAGTAATAAATATATTTTTTACATTTAACGTTACGAGTTCGTTTTTTTTTACTGTGCTACTTTAACTTTTTTTTAATGTGCCACTTTATCTTTTTTTTATTTACTTTTGAGTAAGCCTTACATAACAAAAGGTATGTTTCGAAATAAATGTTATAAAAGTCAAGAATGACTTTTTAAATAAATCACCAAAGTCACCATTCGCAAATACACTGAGTAACACAGAGTCAAAACATATTTTACGTCTTGTTCTGTTTTGCTTTTGTTTTACGGCATATCAATCCTTTTTCGTGTTATTTAATGCCGAATCGAGTAATTTTGTAAGATTTATACAACTTCACGTTGTTTACATAGTTATTATTAATGTTTTGTCTGTTTTATTTTGCTTCTTTTACAGGCATTCATCATCTTCTAATGTCCACCGACAGGGCATGCATATTTACATACTATAAAAATGTTCACAACAATTTTTTTTTAATATGAAATAAAACACTTTGTTTCATTACTTACGATTTAATTTATTTAAAGAAATATTTATTTCCTATTTAAAGATTTTCAGTATATTTTATTTAACTGAAGAAATATTTATTGTTCATACATATATGTTTTTATTATTTTTATTACATTGTTAGGTAAAGTTTAAGAATGGTTAACCCCCTCCCCATATTAAGAATGGCTTTCGGCATGATTCTCACAATAGCGGTATCAAAGCTTTTTTCTTTTTTTTAATTTTAAAACAAATTATAAAAAAAGATACAAGACCATTAATTTTTTTTTCATTAAATCGCTATTTAGGTGAAGGTTCATATAGTTAACCCTTCTCCCCATAACCGATTTTTTATGCAGTAAAATACTGTTTCGATAATTATGGTTTAAATAAATATTTATTCCTTATTTAAAGATTTACAGTATAATTTATTTATCTGAAGAAATATTTATTGTTCATACATATATTTTTCCCTTATTTTTTTTTTACATTGTAAGGTAAAGTTTCAGAATAGTTAACCCCCTCCCCATATTAAGAATGGCTTTCAGCATGATTCTTACAATAGGGTTATCAAAGTTTATTGATTTTTCTTATTTAACAAAAATTATAAAAAAGATACAAGAACATTTTAAACATTTTTTTCATTAAATGGTTATTTAGGTGATGGTTTAGAATAGTCAAACCATTTCCTCTTATTAAGAATGGCATTTTTAATATTTCAGCATGATGCTTACATTTTTCTTAATATAAAAAAAAAAGATACAAGAAAATGTTAAGCTTGTTTTTTTACTTAAAATGTTAGATCAAAGTTCGGAATAACTTATTTTATAGCCAATTAGCCAGCTGTATTAAAATGTTTTAGCATTTAATACCTAATAAGGTTTTCGCTTCAATTGTCACAGCAGACGATATCGATTCAAAGGAGGTAATTCGTCAACAATTATTTTAGCCGAATTTTACAGTAAAGTGTAGTGGACTGGTGGATATATTATACATATCCCCCAGTTTGTATTTATTTGCTTCCTCACTGAGCAAATTAGGCACAAGGCCGTTTTTTAATGTGGAGAGAGAGGGAGGGGGAGGGAAATGGGAACCAGCTCCCGATGGGTGGGAAATGGGAGTTTGATAGGAACTGTTGGTATGAAGGGTTGCCCCTACATTGACCAAGGTAGATATGTGGGGTTTATATTTAATTGCCGCCCACATCGGCAATATTTGGCACAAGGCCTGGAAAGTGGGATACCCGCAGGCTCCCCTAAAGGAGGGGCACTGTACTTCGTAAGATTTACAGAAACACTTCATTTTATATGCATTTAATACACAAGAATCTGAATATTATAACAGATTACAATGTTTTTATGGAAAAAACTTTTGTACAGAAAATTCAAAGTGTTCTATTTGTATTATCAGGAAGTTGTGATGCATTAATTGAAATCTATATCAATAATTCGACTTAAAAATTATTTGTGAATTTCCAAATCTTCATTGAATAAAATTCAAAATAAATAGAAAAGTCTATTGCATATGTAAAAATTGACGGTTGCTTATTTAACTTCATTAAAAGCTATCAAAGTCAACCAAGAGCTGCTCAATATTCTGGCTTAATGGATCATATAGCAAGGAATGAAGATGGCGATTCTGGTGTACCAGTTATTCTACCATCTTCATTTACAGGAAGTCCTAGGAATCTTCAACAACTGTATCAAGATGCAATGGCAGTTTTCTGTAAATATGGAAAGCCAGACCTATTCCTTACATGTAATCCAAAATGTCCTGAAATATTAAACAACTTGGGGTCATCAGAACTTTCACACAATCGATGTCAACAATGTCACACAGTTTTTTTTAAATTTACAGTCTGACTCCCCAGAACCTGCTGACTGACCACTATTCTCACTCCAAGCAGCTGATCGACGTCCCTGTCACCGCCTCAATCATCACCAGCACTTCCTGACAATATCAACAGCATCAGTTACGATCGCACTGACCTTCAATAAAAGTTTAAACTAAAGTTCTTTGTTCTACTTGCTTCCATACGTCCATTTTTGTAATATAACAATAAGGAATTTCTTACTGATATGTTTTAAAAGATTTTAACTACCGTGGAATTTCCACGGGTCCTGCTAGTTATTATTATTGTTGTTGTTATTATTGTTATTATTATTGTTGTTATTATTGTTGTTAGTAGTAGTAGTAGTAGTAGTAGTAGTTACTCTGCGTTATATACTTATTTGCACGACATAAAACTCGAATATTTATTTCTTATATTTAATTAAATCATTAAATTGCAAAAAATATTTTAAAAATGCAAAGAAACAAAGAAAATGCATTTCGTTTTTTTTTCTTAATTAGTTGAAGATTACAATTATTTTAGGAAAATATTACTAAATGCCAAATTGTTAATGTTCATATTGTAAAATGTATTTTATATACACTGTAAAATATATTATTGTATTTATATTGTAAAATACATTATTATTTTTATTGTAAAATGAATATCATTTTCAACAGTAAGTTATTCAAATTGATGTAGCATATACACAGGGTTTGACTAGTATTAGCTTTATGTTGTCGTTTTCCTATTTCCGCTTTATCCCTTCCCTCACTTACTCGCTCTCTCTTTTTCTCTCCCCTCCCATCTTCATCTCTCTGTCTCCTTTCTATCAACTAAATTGTTGTAGGTTCGATCCATAGTTCGGGATGGGTGTTAGTCTGACCACAATGAACAGCTGTAATACACCAAAACAGTTGGTCTGTGGACGACTATATATATATATATATATATATATATATATATATATGTATATGTATATATGTATGTATAGTAAGTTATAAAATATATATGGCGGGCGATTAAGCTACACTGAACATTCCGCGTTAGTGGATGAAACGCGGAATATTCAGTGTAGCTTAATCGCCATATATATTTTATAACTTACTAACTAGCTCTACCTACGTATTGAGCACTGTTGAAGTAAATACTTAAAGTTTGCGCATAAACTTATACTTTCGTATATTAGTTTATGTGAGTAAATGAAGTAGTTATATATGTATGTGTATATATACATATATATACATATATATATATATATATATATGAATATATATATATAAAATATATTAAACATATTATTTTAATAATATTATTTGAACTCATTACCTTTTCCTTGTATCCATTTGTGAATTCTTCAACGGATTTCTGCCTTTTGAATTAGTTTGAGCCATCTTCCAATTACGCGATTCCCTGGGATTTTATTTGTGGAAATGGAAATTTAACCAACTTTTTGGGATTCCGGATTTTTGGATTTTACCGTTTTTGGATATTTTACCCTTCACTAGACTATCTGTTCACGTGAAATCACCTTTTTCGTCACCCTTTTCCATCTGCTTAACTATTTGTTACCAAGTAAGATCTATGATTTACTTGTAGTTTCAGTAAATACTTCTGCAAGCAAAATCTGTTTCTGCATTTTACTAAATCCTACACTCTGATGAGAAGGATAGTTTTTCCGCGTAACACCGCGGATTAATGACTATCCACTTCTTTTGTGCTTCGTTTTTAAAATTAAATATGTTTTTAACTCTTTTTCAATGTGTTTTTAACGTGTTTTATTAACTACTTGTTCTAGTACACACATACACGCACACTCACACACATATATTGACAGCATACAATATTAAAAGTATTACATTGTTTTCGTCTATTTCCCTTTTTGATATTTCACAATGTATATATATATATATATATATATATATATATATATATATATATATATATATTAATCTGGGTTTCCTCCCGCCAACTCCCACCAAAGAAGGAAGGTACACTCGTCTTGAACGCTACCACTTTCCTTCGCAGACCAGAAAAAAAGTGAAAGGTTTTATCAGCTTGGCCTCTACATGACCCTGGGTATTTCATCTCTGTAACGAAACATTCTGAATACGTAGCTTTAATGAAAATCGGAACAGCTAAAAGTAATTCGCTTAGAAGAGTTCTGCATCTAGTTTATGTCTCCTTTACGAAGATTAAAATCTAGTTGAAATAATATTATTAGATGTGACCGAACAGGTCACGATAAATCTAGTACGTAGACGAGTACATATGTGCGTCAAGATGCAGAAAAAATAAATGGAATAGTGGACAACCTAAGACTATAGAAATGCAACCAAACACAATACACTATTTGCTAAGGAAAATTTGAAAGTTGAAATTATACTATTACTGCTAATGTTAATGGAGATTTGGTATCTCTGTGTCTGAAGTCGACAGTATATCCCAATCTTTTAATGGCTAATTCAGTTTTTATACTATTCCGCACTAACATTTCAATGCTTAATTTAAGAATTACATGCACTTCCACGGAATGTGCTCCGACGAAATTACTGCACTTGCGCCATAAATACAACGTAAATTACCTCGAATAACTCTATTAGCAACGAAATATGGCATCACTGTACAAGTTTTAAGATGTTAGAAATCTTTAGAAACTAATTGATTCTTTCCTCGGACAGCTTCCTCTATCATTATGTGTAAATGGCAATATGCCTGAGTTGGCATAAAATATTTTTTTTTAATATCCATCAATAGTTCAAAGTAGAAGGCATTATAGCGTTTTGCGTTTTCCTTCCGCCTTTATCTTTCAGCACTAAATGTAAAAAAAATCCTTGAATGACTTCTAACTTTAGACAAACGACATCGACCTAAAGAGAAATGTATTGGCTACAGTGATAGAAAATATGGTGGGTGTTGCTGCGTCAATCAAGCTGTGTAACTGACGCTCTGAACAAAAACACACATCTGCCGTGCACATTTCTATTTTCATACGGGTACTGCAAAACGCATGTATATCAACATAGACTAGCAACTGTAAAATGTGTAAAGGATCTAAGAACCCCGGAAGTGAGTGAAATGTTACGGAATGTGGTTTACAGTAACATGATGAACATTCGGAAGCCATCAAAATTGCTAGTGATACTGTTTAGTTATACATTTTCCGATATCAGATGTAGATTATACAGTCAGATAATGTCTCTTTTTGTATATAAAGTTGTACCAGATAACGCTGTCTGTAGATATTTGATTCCTGATATAAATGTACAAAATAATGATATTATTTTTCCCCTTTGTATTTGCAAAACTCAATCCTGTTGCACTACTCAAAGATACTGTAGCAATCCCGGCGAACTGATGTCCACTGCTAATCACGCATAAATCTGGATGAAATACAACAACATCTATGCTTACTCATTGTTTTATAGTAGTATATTTATTATTAGTACTGTCATTTAGGTGCTTATTACTTAAGGTGTTTTATCAGTCTGGGAAGAGAGTATGGACGCGAATGAAATTATTCTGCACAGTTTCCAAATGAAGACGTTGCTTGGTAGGATAATAATATGACGAACGAACATTTACTAAAAACCCTCCAAAATGAAGCGGTATGGCCTGGGGGATGGTGTTATGGTAACATAACAGATGCTACAATACTTTCAAAGGAGGACATAATGAATGGCGGGAAGGTCTTATGAAAACAAATCATATACTCTAAAAAGGGGGTAATGATGGCAAACGAACGTATATTTCAAAAAGAGAGAAAGCAATGTATGGGTAGATTGTCTTATTAGAACAACGCATGTACTGTACTACTATATCTAAGAAACTAAAAACGAAAGGCTAAGACGAACTTTTTTCTCAACGCATACCAAAAAAAGAAAAGAAAAGAAAAAGAGAGATTGAAAATCAGCAAATCGTTCTTAATTGATACCTAATGGCTATCGGTCAAGTTTTAATGAAAAGCTGATACACTTAAACTTCAAAATGGTGATTCTATCTATATTATGCTACTAAAACTCTTTTAAACTACTCTAAAAACTGAAATATAAAAGATCTACTAAAATCCGACCAATCTGATTTAAACAAATGCGGTTTTTATCAACGCATAAGACTGAATAAACTAAATATAGCTTACATTACAAACTTCTTCTGCCTAACATCTGTATTTAAAAAATTAATATGATCGGTACCTTTGTTTGGCAGTGAATGTTCTGCATGCAGATATGCAACTATGCAAATATACTTTAGTTTATAAAATGGGAGATATGGGTTTTAATGTCATGCTAATTGTTTTGTACGTCTCTATGTGAGAATTTTCTGCTGTATTATGAAACGTATGTGTATAGATATACGTACACGTTTATATGTGTATGTTTATAGAAGTATGTATGTGTATGTGTTTGGTGACATTTACGTCTGTAAGCACAAAAGTGCGTACGTGATGAAATGTGCAAGTATGGGAACAACTATTATGATATGCGGTTAAATTATTGTACTTATTCTTTTTTTTTCATTTTTCCTCCTTTGAAGAGTGTAATGCTGGGTATGGGGCAGCCAAACCAACTGCCAACATTGCCCCGCTTTTTATTGAAATCAACCGAGAGCTCTTTCTAGTATCCTCACTGTTCCCTTAAGTGCAATTGTCTGGATCTCTTTTGCACTTGGTTCACCAGGAATATTAGTTAGGTAGGACTTCAGGTCCTTCTTCATAAGCCATGTGGCACCTATGATAACTGGTATGATTGATATCTCCTTAAGATTCCAGTTTCTTTTCATATCATACATGAGACCTTGGTATTTTTGTCTGTTTCTCTCTTTCAGCTCTGTTCAGTCCGCCATCGTTAGGAACACTCACTTCAATCAAGGTTGCAACTCTCTCTAACTTATTCCATATAACTATGTCAGGTTTAACAGCAGCATTTTCAAGGTAGGTGGCTGTATGGATTACATGGTCGTAATGTATGGTATATAAGTCATTCCTAACTGTTCTTTCAGGTTGATGTTCACAGGACTTGCTGCTACACTGGATCCATGAATGTGTTCTCATGTGAGTCAATATTTGTGTATGTTGTGTTTATAAAAGTATATATGTTGTATGTGGTAGTTTGTAGAACTTGTAAGCACATATATGCCTTCGCAGTAAACTGTGCTCGTATAAGTATAGCTATCTAGTTATGTGCATATATTATTGTATATTATGTATTTATCTGTGCTTGTGTTTGGCAATGTATGTGTGTGCGTGTGTTGTGGTTATATTATGTGTGTGATAATTCTTGGTGGTTTGTACGACTTTGTTAGCACATATGTCCATACGCGACGCACTGTGCTCGTGTGAGAATAGCTATCAAATTATATGCGTATATTATTGTATATTATGTATGTATACTTGTGTGAGTCAATGTGTTTGTGTGTATTGTATTTATAGATGTATGTGTGTGCTTGTGTTCGTTAGTTTGTACGCTACACACTGTGCTCGCATGTATATAGCTATCTAGATATACACGCATATTATTTTAGGTTATGTATGCATATATGTGTGTATATGTATATATGGTTGTATGGATTAATGTCTGTTCGTGTTGTTTTAGTTTTTTTCTGTTAATAGCGTACAGCTAGACGTTGCATTTGCACATTCCATTGTGAAACGAAATGTCTGTTTTTTTTTTGTAATTTACGAGCGTATTTCATTTTCTATAAAAAAATAGAAACCATTTTATTACCGTTTCGTTCCCTTCTGTTCGCTTGTTCAACATTAACACAAATAGAACAAGTCCTAAACATAAAATACACTTTTGTTTTTGCACAGAATAATTGCAAAGAATTATTAGCCTTAAAGCACTAAAAACACCTAAAAAGAAATAAACATGCTAGCAAATGCATTTAAAACCTACTTCCGTTTTATATGGTTGAGAAAATAAAATATGTAATTTTGGCATAGTATTATTTATTGAAAAGTCTCCGAAATCCGAGTAAAAAGTTTGACAGATTAGTACACAATCCGGTTGCATCTTATCATCCAGTAATCATTCAATATATAAAATTAAGTTAGTCGGATTTAATATTTTCATAAACATAGGAGAACGTTCAATGATAATAAGCATATAAGTTTACACACACACGTGTGCTTGTGCGTTCATCAACGCGTACTCCGGCATTATTGGCGGTGATAGATCAAGAAACACAATTTTCTTAAATAAAGTCTCGTACATAGATGTGTCTTGCTTCACTCCCACCATTGTCGCTGTTCATTTTTAGTGGCAGTTGATTTTTATCGTTGAGCATCATGTGGCTGCAATCTTCTGTTTTTTAAGACAAATAAACACCATGCATGAAAACATGAAAAACTTGTTGACAGTTTAAAGTTTTTTTCTTTTTTTTAATATGAGAGAATTTATTGAGATTGTCGGACTGACTTCCTCATCTTGGTTGTTATCGTCACAACGTTTCGGCCGTTTTGCCCTCCGGCCTTCATCAGGTAATGTGTATCGAACTGGGGAACCGTTTGTCAGGAGTCTCGAACCTAACCCTTTATTATTATTACGGGGGTACCGTGTTCGGACTCCAACTAGGCTCTGGGACATAGTTGCTGATTCTCTGCTTTGAATGCTACTTTTCACTGCCCTCGTTCAGGATTGAACTCAGCACCTTTGGGTAACTGTAAACTTTGATACAACGTCTAGGACCACTCGGCTATATGTCACTAGCAAATACAGACAATTACTATGGGAGAGAATATTCTTTTAACAAGAGGAGATATAAGTTCATGATTCCGGATACAAAAAGAAGTCCAAGTACACTGTCTTCTTAATAAAGTTTTCAACTAATCTAAATTAAAATAAAAACCAAACAAAAAAAAATTGATCAAATAACGACAAGACAATTTCTCTTACATCTCTACATTATCAATACACGTCTGTTCTCTGGCTTCCTTCAACACCAACTGCTTCACAAACTCGATTCCAATCTTTCAAACACGTGATATGTTTTTTTACGTAACGGACGTAAAGTGTGTTTTATTTAAATAATCGATCTTTTAGGGTTATCGCCTGACTTGCATGTTTAACATAGAACGGATGCATATTTATAACTGCGTAAGAAGTGGGAAAAATTTACTATATAAAAAGAAGAAAAAAAAAAGATCTCAAGAGACACGAAATAAGGTTCTAAATATCGGGAGAGACATGGAGAACTTTCTACATAACGTGGGTGACATAACGGCTATAACAACGAAGAAATAAATGTTGTACACACCAAAAAGCGAGACAGAGTTATTTTGTGTCCTTTTGTTCACTTTGCGACTGAGGCTAGAACGTGTGTACAAGTGTACGACGTTATACTGGGTACCTGTTATTTCCGTTCGACGACAGCCGAGCTGACATGCACTTAATGAACGCTCTAAAAAAAACAGAGATCATTCAATTTTTTTTCTGAGCATTTTACAGTCAACGGACCCCCCCAAGGCCCTAGTGTTTTTTATGTGATGTTTTGAATATAATAAACTAGTTATGACCAAAGTTTCATTTCATTCAGACAAAACACTAAGAAACGGGGCCTAATTAGAGTTAGGGGTCGTTTTTTGGATCACACTGTACTAGCTAAATTAATCTCTACATACGGCGTGAGGCAACACTATATAATAGGATTCCCGTATTTAGTCATCGACACCTCTCATTATACGAAAGGAAAAGTGTATTAATTCCAGAAAATAATTTACCGATCGGAGTTATTTTGAGCAAGCAGCCATTAATTTTTTATAAAACGTTGAGATTAGTCTGCATTCACGCAACGTATGTTCCTTAAAATCTGTATTTTAGTCTGTTTAGCTAATTTATTATATAAATCGTTGATTCATGCATTTTAAGAAAAAAATTTTTTTAGATTGAATGATGTGCGCATGACAAAGCGTTCTATCAAATAAAAGTGTACATTTAAGGATATCAAGACTCTTTTGTAACTGAAGCATTTTTGTAAGAAAAAGAAAACAATGCAAAAGCAAAATGTGTCGTTGTTGTTGTTGCCCATTCTAACTGCTTCAAAACTATTTGGTACGTATTACCTTTCCATGGATAAGCTTTGTCAGTTACCTGATAATTGGGTAATGGAGCAAATGTTGCAGCATTTATCCATGAGATACTGTGTTTAGGAGCTAATGCCCGGGAGGATTGTACTATGACGGCAAAACGAATGCCACACTACTTCAAAAGGAAGACAGGCTGCCTGTCAATATGGTCTGGTGAGAAAAATATGACACGCTTCCAAAATGGCAGTAGGTAATACCTGGAAGAATAGCAGCACAGATGAGGAACATGTGGTATACACTCGCTTCCCAAGCAAAGAGAACGTAATATTGTCGTGCATAAATGGTATCATTAAAACAGCAATAGTACGACACTACTGTAATATTTCATTTGTGTTCTATTCTAATATATTTGGTTTCTATGACCTTCTCATGTAGAGGGTTTATTTAGTGACGTGATGAGCGAATAATCGAATTCGTATTCTTTTGCGTATGATGAGAGGGGCGTGCAATAAGTAATGCCTCTGACCCACTTCACATAGGAGTAGAGCAACGAAACTTGGCACAGTTATTAGTTTTTCTCTACATAGGATTCATCCAGATTTATGCATTTCTCCCATCGTTTGATGCAGCTCTGGAGACCATTTTTGTTGAATACCCCAGGTTGGTCCTCCAACCACGACGTGACTTCAGAAATTAAGGCTGCATCATCTGGAAACGCTTTCCTTTCAAAAATAACTTCATGGCTAGGAAGAGGTGAAAGTCAGAGAGTGCAAGGTCAGGAGAATAGGGTGAGTGCGGCAGGATTTCATAACCACACGCCCGTGCTTTTGATCTGGCGACATGAAAGTTGTGGACCGGAGCGTTGTCCTGCAGGAGGAGTGTAATTTTGTTGATATTGCCCTGCCTCTTGATTCTAATAGCTTCCCTTAATTTCCTCAAAAGTGAAGCATAATAGGCTCTTGTAATTGTGGTACCCTTTGCCAGGAAATCTGTTATCACTACTCCGTCCTGGTCCCAGAAGACTGTGAGCATGACCTTGCCAGTGGAAGGCTGCACCCTTTCCTTCTTTGGAGGTGGTGAGTCCAAGTTCTTCCACTGCATTGACTGGGCTTTGATCTCTGGATCATAGTTAGTGACTCAGGTTTTATCCTGTGTAATCAGTATTTTGAAAAACTTGGACTCATCTTCTTGGCACATCTCCAAATTCATCCTCGAGCACTCGACGCGTTCTCGCTTCTGGAATGGCGTGAGCAACCTGGGAATCCATCTGGCAGACACCTTATGCGTATGCAAATGATCATGAATGATAGTTTCCACAGACTCTGTACTAATCTTGACATTTTGGGCTATTTGGCGAATAGTAATGCGCCGATCTTCCAAAATGGCATCCTCAACTTGACGGACAGATGCTTCATCAATGGCAAACGGGGGACGACCAGGTCTGGGAGCTGTTTCCACAGACTTCCGGCCATGTTTGAATTCACGATGCCAGCATTTTACAAAGTCATATGATGGGGCATTATCCCATAAGTTTCTTTCATTTAATGAAAAGTCTCCTGTGGTGTGCGTCCTTTCAAATACAATAACCGGATCACTGCTCGATATTCAACAGCCTCCATTTCACACCTGACTCAGTTCGAACACCTGTAAAACAGAAACCACAATTAGTTCAGAGCTGTAATTGGCCACATAACCCGTAGAGATAAAAATCATTGCACATGCACAATTTCAGCTAAATCAGACAACTGAAAGTGGTTCAGGGGCATTACTTATTGCACGACCCTCGTACCGTGTAAAAAGTTCTTAGTGCATTAATATACTCATTCAAGATATAATATAATCATATGGATTGTTTCTGAGTTTAAGATGGATTTGGGTGGATTTTGGTGAACATTAATAAGTCTAAGGTTTTCTGTTAGGATGGATATTATAAGAAAATATAACCACACCATAAAATGAAAGAGGATAGGTAATTGCATCGAGAAAGTGCTCCTCTGCGTAAATTTGTTTTATTTTACTTCAGTCGAAGTTCTCAGAAACTAAGGGGCCCACAACCTGAGGATAACATTTGAACTCTATATGAGATATATAGATGTTCGAATGTTCCGTTAAAGTTCTTTATCTCTCAAACACGGAGTCAGTAAAGAACTTGAGAACATCCTTTTCCTCTCTCCAATTAACCATTTTCATATGTAGTATATGTTTTGTTTTGGTCTCTTGATCTCGCTGGATTCCAGGACAAGAATTTATCTAATCTGGTAGAGTACACAGCTTTGTGCTATAACTTGAGGTAACATCACTTGAAAAAGGTACACCATTCCTCGTAAAAGCTAATGCCGGTAAGCCATAGAGAGAATATCTTATTTGAGCAGCGAATACTATTTGTGATTTTGAATATTTTGTCAGGGTTTACTTCTATGGAGAAAGTATCTTCATGTCAGGTTGTTCTGACAAACCCCTGTACAGGAAGACCTTAGACACTCGAAGATAGTGTCTATGAACAAAGAAATGATTAAATACGTAAGAACAAATAAGGGTCTTAGCAGTCTACCATTACTTACCACTTCTGTTCCGTGTAAAAATACTTCTGTAAGGATTCTTTTGTCAGTTTCTGTGGCAGTTGATATTAAAGACCTGAGTAGATTTCATTTCGAAAGAGATCATAACTAAAAAATGTTTGCACTTAAAAGAAATCTAATCAACGGATGCCAGGCATTTATATGCTACTTCATACATTCCAACCGGAAGATCTTTTTTAAGATTCTAACCGTGCCTTTAAGTGCAATTGCTGGAATCTCTTGCAGGTAGTTCAGCAAGTATATTTAGCAAATAGTTTAAAATTATTTTTATGAGTCCAGTTGCTCCTATTTTGCTGAAATTATTGAGATCTTCATAAAGTTTTCTTTACGTTGTACATAAGACTTTAGTATTTTATTATCTTTTACTTCCCAGCTCTGTTTAACCCGGCATCATCAGGGATGCTAATACCAAAGAATGCTTTATGTTACAAATAAATTAAACGACTTTTATTATAATCATCGTCAAGAACTTGTCAAAGTCTGGGATCCGTTTTGATACTACATCTTATATTTTTCGTACTCGTTCAGTGAAGAAGAAATTTATCTGAACTGACATGGTTTTATAACTTTTATAACAACCCAGCATTCCGCTGTATGGGTAGTTATACCACATTAAAAACAGAATCCATGTTTCAATCTGCTTTCGCGAAGAGACAGGGTGTTTCAGACTAAATTATAACGATCTTGTATGCTTATTATTGCAAATAACCTCTGGCATTCAAAAATTCATTCGAAAGCCTTTTCGTATTGCTCATCCCACGAGGCCAAACGTGCATACTTATACGACGCGTGACGTCTCATTGATTTCAATGGGATCTATTATGGGCTAAAGCAACAAATACCCAAATGAAAAACTCTCCAAGCGAAACCTTTGATCACTCTATTATCGCTGCCAATAGGCGATTCTACGAATGTTTTATTATACACATTTAGTGTAGCATTGCGTGCTAATGACTGACCTAAGGACGTGAAGAGTCACACACTCTATAGCATCGCATTTTATCTGGCCTCATGTAAGTTGTGGAAACTAATACAATTTGCATTTATAATTAAACAAATGGCACGCATCTCTCTATTAGCCAAGTATCTATTTCCACCCGTTTGCTCTATATTGATCCAAGGAAAGTCTAATATCTCATAATATCCCTGAAAGTATGTAGATAAAGAGTGAATTCTTTTTTCACTGTTGCCATTTAATTTTAAGAGGTGCAATTTTATACACCACAAAAACTTATGTGAATTATTCTATACAAGAATACTGAAGAGTAACAGCTATTAAGCATGATTAATAATGCTAACTATAACAATATTATAAATGATCACATTGAAAATAATAATAATGATAACATTAAAATGGTATGGGAATGCTGCTTCCCGTATATTATGTTGTATAGTCTGTGCAAAAATTTCCCCGACTTCGAGGGTCAAAATTGAAATCATGCAGATTAACGAATAGCACCATCCAACAAGATAGGCTTATGCCGACCAGTTAATCCAGTTCTATGCAGAAATTACATTTTTTTACAACAATAAACAATCAGTAATCAAACTTGATGCATGGAATACAGATTTGCTTGATTGTCTGAACGGGCCTCGCATCATAATTGCGCTTAAGTGTTCTTATTGGTGTCGTTGTCTCTGAAGTACATTATAAATTCTTGTTTTATCTAAGAAGTGGAGAATCCTACCAAAATTAAGATATTCACCTGCTATTCCATACATTCCTACCATCCTTTTATATACACTTGGTTGTATTTCTCTTGCCCTTTTTGCACCATTCATATTTGCTATCTAGTTATTGAATTTTATTTCATGAAACCGGTTGTTCCTATAATTATGAATTCTAAGGATAAAGATCTTTCTAAGATTCCAGTTTCGGGTCATCTCGAACTTAAGACATTGATATTTCATTATATTTTCCCTTTTCGCTTTGTTTAACCCAGCAACATCAGGAACGCTTCTAATATGGCTGCTTCATTCTCACTCCTGCCCATGTTACAAGTTCAGGTTTAATAGTTCCGTTTTTTATTTAATTAGCTGTACACATAGTGGATGGTGGACGCTTTCTTTCAAATTGTTCTATTTAATATATGTTCCCATGACTTGGTTGTGCATTTGATATTCAACTTTTTACAGACGGTTCAAATATTTGCACACTTCGTTGTGCGGATCTGTATAGCAGCCGCCCCCAAGCAGAACCTTACAGCTGGATGTCAGGGGCTAACACCTACTGTTCCTGTGTAACCGAACTCGAATTTATCGGCATAAGACCACTCCTTTTTTTAATGCATTTGTAATCAAGTCTTGATATTTGACAGTTATTTCAATCATATTTTGGTCATAATGGACCGATCCTCTTTTAGCCAATCTATAGAGTCTTGGGTTAATTCATCAAGAACATACGTGGCACGCTATTGGTCTGTGCTTATTCTAGTTTTTATTTTTAGAATTGTAATTCGTGGTGTATTTTTACTGTCTCTTTTAGACTGTTTTCGTAGCGGCTTTCTGATTCCGTCTCATTTTCCAAGACAGCCTAAGATATTTGGCTAGTTTCCTGATGGAGATTGTTCATGATGGCACTTGTTTGCGTCAACTTCTATTAATTCAAACATGATAATTGAGTTGGTTAATGAGTACAGAATTGCCATTGCTTGCGTGAGGTTAAACTTTTGTTTTTATTGCTGATCATAAGGAGAAGGAAATTTATAGCATATGCAATGAATTCTTTCCGGTATCTGGCATTAAGACAACGGCAACGGTTCCTTGCTTAAGTGTTGCTATCTGTTAATTTTCACGTACTACTGTTATAAAAATACATTTCTAAGTAACTACCCCGTTTGGAATGTTGGCACTGCTAAGACAATGTCAGATGTTGAGTTCTCCGGTTTATAAGTAGAGACTGATACACGTCATTAAGTAGTATTCTACACAGTAAACGGTTTGGCATCTGTGGTTTTCTTCAAGTTTCAATTTATTTTTTACTGTTTTAAAGTGCATGCTGTTTTCCAACGTACTGGATACGAATTTTCTCCTTGGAAATATTGGTATGATGTGATCAAATTTCCGGACTGGAAACTTGTTAAGGCAAAATTTAAAAACAGGTGCTAGACTGATTTATCGGCAGGATCACATTGACAGACCTCTAGTTGCTATTTTACCAAAAGTAAGGCAACGTTCAAATTGGTAAATATCTGCGATGGAATGATTCCAATGTTTTTTTCTCAATTTTAATAAAATTCAAGATTATTAGGTCGGTGCAAAATTTTCGATGTTTTATAATTTAACCTTGAAAATGAAAATACTGTTTGCTTTTGGGAATCTTTAGCCAAAACAATAACGATGTTTGCTATCTATAACATAATTTCATCTGTCAAATAGCTTATAAATGGTTCGCCTGTGAAAGTTTTAGGTCTTAATGTAAAATATGAATTTAACTTATGTTTAATTCTCTCCATTGACGTTAGCATAATGCCAATTAAATGGTTTTGTAATAATCGAAATAAGTGATAGTCTGGAGGAGTTTAGTCAAGAGGAATATGAATGGCGGGGCCAGATTTCCCAAGAAAATTGTCCTATGTAATCTTCGGTCACATATACAGGAGTCGCATTAGCATGATAAAAGATTACGCCTTTTCCTTGTGATTAAAAATGGTGGTTGAAGCGTCGACGTTGGTAAAAATGTTGCAGAAATTATGCTTTAATAATTTGAATGTAAGTGCAATATATTAATCATTATGATACGTTCAAATAATTACTATAAACATTACATAAATTATAATGGTTTGAAATTTCCCTTCTATAAATCGGCATGAAATTTTTTCCACCGGTCTGATACATTCTTATTTCCTGATTCGAAAATAATACTGCCATTTTTGATTTGTAGATTATCAATGTAATCTGTACCTTTATCAAAAAAGGTACAAATGCAGTATATGGGTGTTTAGAAGCTTACATTATAAGAGTACAACTCTTTTGACTTTTCTCAAACGCTTTCCACGTTAAAATAGAGAAACAACTAAAAATTTACTTCGTTTATAACAAAACAGGTTCGCACTAGTTTGTTGTAAGTCGACAAATGTTATAAGAATTGTGTAGCAAACAGTCTGGTGTTGACTGGTCGTATAATACGCTTAAACGTGATATTTTAATTTATGCACATTGATTCTATAATAATCAATACGCAAACTTCTATTAATTATTATATACTAGCGGGGGTACCCGGCGTTGCCCGAGTGTTTGTTTCCGGGACTGGGGGGAGGAGTTTTAAACAATGTTATGGTAGGTAAGTAGGAAGGATAAAACCCGGAGTCATGAGGAAAAGTAGGAAAATAAAGTGTGAAAAAAAAACAAAAAACATCTGCAACGTTAACAGTTCGGCCACCAAGAAAAGTCCATTCCAGTTGTTTAGGAAAAAAAAACAACAAAAAAAAACGGCTACGGTAGGTCGGCGCGAACGTGAAAAAATAATGTGAATTGTCCAGCACGTTAACCACTACGCCACAGAGCACTTCAGCTTAGTTTAGTGATTTTAAATAACTTCACATGAAAGAACTACGAAGCCAAACCGGTGTTCTCTTCTCAACTGTTCCTTGTGAACGATCCCCAAACGGTGTTAAGTGGTGGCAGGGGGAGGAGGAATTTTTTAGAGAGAAAATATTTTACCACTTCCATTGATCTTAACCGATTTTGGCCGTGACTTCTCAGCAGAAAACGTATAGAAATCTAAGATTATCAAGGAATTTGAGAAATAATAAGCCTATAACACACCTCAGATATTGTTCTGCCGTTTGTGCATATTATATTTGCATGAAATATCTTGATTTTTAATCCTATTAATGTAAAAATCAGACGGGAAAAATGAGTTCAGTTTATTTATATAGATGATAGATAGAAAGATAGATAGAAGATTATATACTAGCGGGGGTACCCGGCGTTGCCCGAGTGTTTGTTTCCGGGACGGGGGGGAGGGGTTTTAAAAAATGTTATGGTAGGTAAGTAGGAATGATCAAACCCGGAGTCATGAGTAAAAGTAGGAAAATTAAGTGTGAAAAAAAACAAAAAACATCTGCAACGTTAACAGTTCGGCCACCAAGAAAAGTCCATTCCAGTGGTTTAGGAAAAAAAAAAAAAACGACTACGGTAGGTCGGCGCGAACGTGAAAATATAATGTGAATTGTCCAGCACGCTAACCACTACGCCACAGAGCACTTCAGCTTAGTTTAGTGATTTTAAATAACTTCACATGAAAGAACTACGAAGCCAAACCGGTGTTCTCTTCTCAACTGTTCCTTGTGAACGATCCCCAAACGGTGTTAAGTGGTGGCAGGGGGAGGAGGAATTTATTAGAGAGAAAATATTTTACCACTTCCATTGATCTTAACCGAATTTGGCCGTGACTTCTCAGCAGAAAAAGTATAGAAATCTAAGATTATCAAGGAATTTGAAAAATAATAAGCCTATAACACACCTCAGATATTGTTCTGCCGTTTGTGCATATTATATTTGCATGAAATATCTACTTTTTTAATCCTATTAATGTCAAAATCAGACGGGAAAAAGTAGTTCAGTTTATTTATATAGATAGATTTTATTTTTATAGAATATTATATACTAGCGGGGGTACCCAGCGTTGCCAGAGTGTTTGTTTCCGGGACGGGGGGGAGTTTTAAAAAATGTTATGGTAGGTAAGTAGGAATGATCAAACCCGGAGTCATGAGTAAAAGTAGGAAAATAAAGTGTGAAAAAAAAACAAAAAACATCTGCAACGTTAGCAGTTCGGCCACCAAGAAAAGTCCATTCCAGTTGTTTAGAAAAAAAAAAAAAAAAAAACGACTACGGTAGGTCGGCGCGAACGTGAAAATATAATGTGAATTGTCCAGCACGCTAACCACTACGCCACAGAGCACTTCAGCTTAGTTTAGTGATTTTAAATAACTTCACATGAAAGAACTACGAAGCCAAACTGGTGTTCTCTTCTCAACTGTTCCTTGTGAACGATCTCCAAACGGTGTTAAGTGGTGGCAGGGGGAGGAGGAATTTTTTAGAGAGAAAATATTTTACCACTTCCATTGATCTTAACCGATTTTGGCCGTGACTTCTCAGCAGAAAAAGTAAAGAAATCAAAGATTATCGAGGAATTTGAGAAATAATAAGCCTATAACACACCTCAGATATTGTTCTGCCGTTTGTGCATATTATATTTGCATGAAATATCTTGATTTTTAATCCTATTAATGTCAAAATCAGACGCGAAAAAATGAGTTCATTTTATTTATATAGAATAGAAGAAAGAAGAAGATAGAAGAATAGAATAGAAGAAGAAGATTATATACTAGCGGGGGTACCAGGCGTTGCCCGAGTGTTTGTTTCCGGGACGGGGGGGGGGTTAAAAAATGTTATGGTAGGTAAGTAGGAAGGATCAAACCCGGAGTCATGAGTAAAAGTAGGAAAATAAAGTGTGAAAAAAAACAAAAAACATCTGCAACGTTAGCAGTTCGGCCACCAAGAAAAGTCTATTCCAGTTGTTTAGAAAAAAAAAAAAAAACGACTACGGTAGGTCGGCGCGAACGTGAAAATATAATGTGAATTGTCCAGCACGCTAACCACTACGCCACAGAGCACTTCAGCTTAGTTTAATGATTTTAAATAACTTCACATGAAAGAACTACGAAGCCAAACCGGTGTTCTCTTCTCAACTGTTCCTTGTGAACGATCCCCAAACGGTGTTAAGTGGTGGCAGGGGGAGGAGGAATTTTTTAGAGAGAAAATATTTTACCACTTCCATTGATCTTAACCGATTTTGGCCGTGACTTCTCAGCAGAAAAAGTATAGAAATCTAAGATTATCAAGGAATTTGAAAAATAATAAGCCTATAACACACCTCAGATATTGTTCTGCCGTTTGTGCATATTATATTTGCATGAAATATCTACTTTTTTAATCCTATTAATGTCAAAATCAGACGGGAAAAAGTAGTTCAGTTTATTTATATAGATAGATTTTATTTTTATAGAATATTATATACTAGCGGGGGTACCCAGCGTTGCCAGAGTGTTTGTTTCCGGGACGGGGGGGAGTTTTAAAAAATGTTATGGTAGGTAAGTAGGAATGATCAAACCCGGAGTCATGAGTAAAAGTAGGAAAATAAAGTGTGAAAAAAAAACAAAAAACATCTGCAACGTTAGCAGTTCGGCCACCAAGAAAAGTCCATTCCAGTTGTTTAGAAAAAAAAAAAAAAAAAACGACTACGGTAGGTCGGCGCGAACGTGAAAATATAATGTGAATTGTCCAGCACGCTAACCACTACGCCACAGAGCACTTCAGCTTAGTTTAGTGATTTTAAATAACTTCACATGAAAGAACTACGAAGCCAAACTGGTGTTCTCTTCTCAACTGTTCCTTGTGAACGATCTCCAAACGGTGTTAAGTGGTGGCAGGGGGAGGAGGAATTTTTTAGAGAGAAAATATTTTACCACTTCCATTGATCTTAACCGATTTTGGCCGTGACTTCTCAGCAGAAAAAGTATAGAAATCAAAGATTATCGAGGAATTTGAGAAATAATAAGCCTATAACACACCTCAGATATTGTTCTGCCGTTTGTGCATATTATATTTGCATGAAATATCTTGATTTTTAATCCTATTAATGTCAAAATCAGACGCGAAAAAATGAGTTCATTTTATTTATATAGAATAGAAGAAAGAAGAAGATAGAAGAATAGAATAGAAGAAGAAGATTATATACTAGCGGGGGTACCAGGCGTTGCCCGAGTGTTTGTTTCCGGGACGGGGGGGGGGTTAAAAAATGTTATGGTAGGTAAGTAGGAAGGATCAAACCCGGAGTCATGAGTAAAAGTAGGAAAATAAAGTGTGAAAAAAAACAAAAAACATCTGCAACGTTAGCAGTTCGGCCACCAAGAAAAGTCCATTCCAGTTGTTTAGAAAAAAAAAAAAAACGACTACGGTAGGTCGGCGCGAACGTGAAAATATAATGTGAATTGTCCAGCACGCTAACCACTACGCCACAGAGCACTTCAGCTTAGTTTAATGATTTTAAATAACTTCACATGAAAGAACTACGAAGCCAAACCGGTGTTCTCTTCTCAACTGTTCCTTGTGAACGATCCCCAAACGGTGTTAAGTGGTGGCAGGGGGAGGAGGAATTTTTTAGAGAGAAAATATTTTACCACTTACATTGATCTTAACCGATTTTGGCCGTGACTTCTCAGCAGAAAAAGTATAGAAATCTAAGATTATCGACGAATTTGAGAAATAATAAGCCTATAAAACACCTCAGATATTGTTCTGCCGTTTGTGCATATTATATTTGCATGAAATATCTTGATTTTTAATCCTATTAATGTCAAAATCAGACGGGAAAAAATAAGTTCATTTTATTTATATAGAAGAAGATAGATAGAATAGAAGAAAGAAGAAGATAGAAGAATAGAATAGAAGAAGAAGATTATATACTAGCGGGGGTACCAGGCGTTGCCCGAGTGTTTGTTTCCGGGACGGGGGGGGGTTAAAAAATGTTATGGTAGGTAAGTAGGAAGGATCAAACCCGGAGTCATGAGTAAAAGTAGGAAAATAAAGTGTGAAAAAAAACAAAAAACATCTGCAACGTTAGCAGTTCGGCCACCAAGAAAAGTCCATTCCAGTTGTTTAGAAAAAAAAAAAAAAACGACTACGGTAGGTCGGCGCGAACGTGAAAATATAATGTGAATTGTCCAGCACGCTAACCACTACGCCACAGAGCACTTCAGCTTAGTTTAATGATTTTAAATAACTTCACATGAAAGAACTACGAAGCCAAACCGGTGTTCTCTTCTCAACTGTTCCTTGTGAACGATCCCCAAACGGTGTTAAGTGGTGGCAGGGGGAGGAGGAATTTTTTAGAGAGAAAATATTTTACCACTTCCATTGATCTTAACCGATTTTGGCCGTGACTTCTCAGCAGAAAAAGTATAGAAATCTAAGATTATCGACGAATTTGAGAAATAATAAGCCTATAAAACACCTCAGATATTGTTCTGCCGTTTGTGCATATTATATTTGCATGAAATATCTTGATTTTTAATCCTATTAATGTCAAAATCAGACGGGAAAAAATAAGTTCATTTTATTTATATAGAAGATAGATAGAAAAGAAAGAAGAAGATAGAAGAATAGAATAGAAGAAGAAGATTATATACAAGCGGGGGTACCCGGCGTTGCCCGAGTGTTTGTTTCCGGGACGGGGGGGGGAGTTTTAAAAAATGTTATGGTAGGTAAGTAGGAAGGATCAAACCCGGAGTCATGAGTAAAAGTAGGAAAATAAAGTGTGAAAAAAAACAAAAAACATCTGCAACGTTAGCAGTTCGGCCACCAAGAAAAGTCCATTCCAGTTGTTTAGAAAAAAAAAAAAAAAACGACTACGGTAGGTCGGCGCGAACGTGAAAATATAATGTGAATTGTCCAGCACGCTAACCACTACGCCACAGAGCACTTCAGCTTAGTTTAATGATTTTAAATAACTTCACATGAAAGAACTACGAAGCCAAACCGGTGTTCTCTTCTCAACTGTTCCTTGTGAACGATCCCCAAACGGTGTTAAGTGGTGGCAGGGGGAGGAGGAATTTTTTAGAGAGAAAATATTTTACCACTTCCATTGATCTTAATCGATTTTGGCCGTGACTTCTCAGCAGAAAAAGTATAGAAATCTTAGATTATCGAGGAATTTGAGAAATAATAAGCCTATAACACACCTCGGATATTGTTCTGCCGTTTGTGCATATTATATTTGCATGAAATATCTTGATTTTTAATCCTATTAATGTAAAAATCAGACGGGAAAAAATGAGTTCATTTTATTTATATAGAAGAAGATAGATAGAAAAGAAATGATAGAAGAATATAGATAGATAGAAGATAGAAGAAGAAGATAGAAGAAGAAGATAGAAGAAGAGAAGAAGATTACGAGGAATAATTTTCCTTGTAGATTAATTCACAAAAACACATAAAAATAATAATAATGATAATGTCGTTCATTAAATTTCATCAGTGTCTGTTTACAATATCACGTCAACTAACATTTGGGCTTAACGATGACTTCCCTGGAACAGTCACTTCTGTTTAATCTTTAATTTTAAAATATGAAAGCCAAGAAATGATTTGTGGCGATTTAAAATGGTAACCCTTCTTTTATTGTAAACTGAACTCATTAATAAGAAAAAATAAAATTAAATTGTGAGGTACACTCGGAATAGAACTTGGGCTCTTTTGATCTGTAGTCGAATGCACTACCACTAAGCTATATCATCAGGTTAAAATAAATTTGTTTTTTAAGAAGAAATTATTTGCTGAAATTTTATTATTTCCCTTGGCTGGTGTTGCGTAAAACGTTCTCCTGTAAAGATTATTCCTTTTTATCTATTAGAGAGAAAATATATTTTAAAAATAGTTAATACTTAATAATTAAACTACTTAAGATATTCTCGGAAGTATTTCTGTACAAAACATATCTAAGAGCCTGTCAGACATAAAGTTATCTTTGTGTGAAATTTGCAAAAGATAGGCGTCATCATTTTGGAATCTATATGACTTTTATATAATAGTAGAGACTAACTATCAACGAGTATATTTTTAGCAATCTTTTTGGAAATGATCGTAAGTAACTAATTTTTAAACCGAAACTATTGAAAGCGAAAAAACAACGAAGACAAAAAGCGACAGTAAATTTTTGACTTTCTTTCCTTCATCTTCGAAGATGAGAAAAATATATTTTTCGATTATAGTTCTATTCAAACAAGGAGATGATATGATGTCGATACTACCAACACATCCAAATCGAACATCAGAGCAATACTTTTTTAACATATATGAACATGCATGCTTCTAAATTGTACTTGGATTCTTAGAAGTACTAGAATAAGAGAAAATGGCGACATTTCATTCAAATGCTTGTAAGTATTGGACAGACATTTTTAAAAACTAAATATTTCTTTTTTTTAAAGTAATTCATTTCCAACGATGGTTCCATTTTTCAGAACAAGTCAGAATGATTTTTTATCTTTAAGCCGACCTTATAATAGTTTGAGTAGGTTCCGAAACAAACATTTCCATTTTCTAGTTTTATGCCATCTTTTTTTTAAGCATTCCAATGATTTTCAACCCTATATTGATTATCAGCATGAATTATGCACCGGCATATTACATTTCCAATTATTTTATTATCGTTTGCATTAACACCTATTTTTTTAATTTGAACAGAAGCGACAGTATAAAGAAACTCGATGCTGACGAGTATGAGAGCGATATTTATAATTATATGTCTATATATCTATAAAAGTGTGTTTGTGTGTGCGAAAACACGTCCCAACCTATATACTCAACGAACTTCTGATGTACATACTGATAATTTAGTATATAGTGTATTCAGACACGTGGAAAACTTTTTAATCAGTTTACATCCTGAGGAAATGGCGGCTAAGGGGACAAAATTGAAAAGAAAATGGTACTTGAGAGATCATCGGATTTTTATCTGTTTGTCAACTGTGACACATAGTTTGAAAACACTTGTCTAATGGTTATCGTACTTGACTCACTGGCTTTAAGTTTTAGTTTTGATCTTATCTCGAATATTTTTTTTTACTTACAAGAAGAGAACTGTTTAGAAAAAAATAATATTCGCAGCACATGTCTCAGTTTTTTACGATTTTTTAACGATTTTTTTACGATTTTTGACTTCATTTTTTAAAGGAAATTTAACGTTACATCTAGTATATATGTATATATGTATATATATATATATATATATACATATATATATATATGTATATATGTATATATATATATATATATATATATATATTGTGTAAATAGCTTTATTGCAGGTCCTTTTTAATTTTTAGATTCATATGAAATCAAGAAATATGAAAGTTTGTATACTGGGAGAGCATAACCAGGTGCATTATTTCCATAGTTTTGGTGGAGATTCTAAGCATATTTTTAATTTATGGCAACTATTTTGTTTTTGGGTAATTTGGCCAATCGCTTCATTACAAGTATCTGAAATGTATAATAAAGGTAATAAAACGATATTCTCCATTCATAATTCTACTTTAATGAAATTAAAAAAAAACATAACCAGAAACAATATTAACAAAAATAAAAACAAAATTCTTATTATTGCAGAACATGAAACTATTTATGTGTCTGCATAACTTGACTTTACAAAATGACATTGAATCATATCTTATCAACGGAGAAAGTCAATCGGGAAATTGGAAATGTTATACCACCAGCAACTTCCGAAATCTTCCTTCAAAATGCATGTTTCAACTAAAATTGAACATCTTCATAAACTTCCATCTTCACAATTGACCAGACTTGTTCAATGGGGTTACAGCCTGGAGAACAATGTGGCCATATCATACGATTTTCTCTGCTGTTGCATAGATTTCCAAGGAAGGCTGCTGTAGACTTGGCTGAATGGAAGAGACCATTGTTGTGCATAAAAATTCATTTGGCGACGACGCGAATATTGGAGGTCATCAAGCCATGCCAATAAATGCTCATTTAAAAATGCAATATAAGATTAGCTTGTCTGGCACTCGAAAAGTTCCAATTAGTTCATTGTAAATTGTTCCAGATCGAACATGGCACCCTACCCTCCTTCTTGGCGACATAATCGATAAGTAGTAGGAGCTCCTAGAGGTGTCTAAACTTTGGTCCACTCATCTGGTCCAACAGAGGTTACTCTGGCCTCATCGATGAAATGGACATTTTGAAAGTGTGTTTGCATCTATATTTGATCCCAATTTTAACGTTTTTCTTTTATGAGTTTTGTTTAAAACAGGTCTTTCATTATGCTTGATATCATTGCAATATCCCTCAACACATTGCACTTTGTCGAGACAGACAGAGAAAGCAGGTCAGCCTTGCCAAATATGGCAGTGCTGGTGCTGTATAGCTGTTTGAAAACTTGACGGCAAATCTTTCTAATATCGCGGGGGATGTATTTCTTGCGCTTTTGTTCTTTCTCACTTAGGCATTTGATTGTCTACGAATCTATACAATGTTCTTCGATCTATCCCAAGCTCCTTGACCAGATCCAGGAGAAATAACCATTGTGAAATATCCGCAACAATACGCTCAAGCCAATACTCCGTTTTGCAGCCAATAGTCCTTTTCTAAGCATTTTGGAGGCCGGCAGTGAAGCGATGGAAAGTTAAAATTACCTGAAAACCGACATAACTTTAAAATATATTTGTAAATCCAACAAAAATTATGGAAATAATGCACTTAAATATGCCATTTCATGTAATAACTTTCGTGAATTTTTATTAATTTCAAAATTTAAAAAAAACATATTGTCATGAAATAAAGCAATTTACACGATTTATATATATATATATATATATATATATATATATATATATATATATATATATATACAAACATGACATCTGGTATTTACAGGTCGTAAAATAAGCGGAAATATAATAATACTTTTATTTATGCAGAGTTTGTATTTATTATTATAGAGCTAATTCTCTATTCATTTCTTATATTGTATCTAACATATAGTAATGGCCACCCGGCGTAACCCAGTCGTAAAACACATTAAATATACTTAACCCCATGCCGATTCTTTATTTATTATTATAGAGTACACTCCATATCGATTTATATATTGTATCTGTTGTGGTGGAAACCACTTATTTGCATATGCGAATAACATAACACTATAAATGGCAAGCCTATGTTGGCCTTGATGTGTCTTACTCAAATGCCATCAGAAGTGACGCCGAAGAGCGTACATGTCCTCCCACCAAGACTCTCTGACTCGACACCGTCATTTGTACATATTGTAAATATACCTTTTCTTTAATACACTTATTATTGCGTTATCTTGTTGTTTGCGTCTTCATTGTATTTCCTTACGAATTATTGTTCAACCTTGCAACTACAACAGTTGGCGACGAGATATGAAGCGTCAAATATAACAGTTTGACGAAGAACTATTAAAAAAAAAGTACAACGCAAAGGTTGACCTTTTTTAAGGAATGCAAAGTGTTGACGAGCAAACGGATTTTACGCTAAAGAGAAGTTTCAACTCAAGTAAAAAAAAAAAAACTCGAACGTGGCAAAAACGACAATTTACGCCGTTTTCTGGGAATCCGACTTGCAAACGAATGTAAAAGTGAATTTTTGTTTTGTCGCTACACGACAAATCTTACTAAAGGGCCAACTTGCAAACGAAAAGCGAACTTTGTTCTGTCGCAAAAACGACAGGTCAGACCCGTATTACGAAAAGCAAGGAAGTAACCTACGGAAAAAGTTCACCAGTTGATTCTAATTACTGTTCTCCGTAAACAAAACAACAACTAAAGGACTTTTTAATTAATGTTTTGGTTGACGTCGGTACTAAAAGAAAATACCACCGCTAAAACTAAAATTCAAGGAAAGTATTTTTTTTCTTGAAGTTGTCACTGAATAACGGATAATACAGCAAAACGTCACGGAAAAAAAGGTAATCTCAATTTAAGAGGTATTTTAATTACTAAAATACTAGAGAAAAAAAAACTCAAAGAACTAAATGTACTGCATACATTTATTCAATTGTGACTCGATTAAAAAAAAAACTTTTATTTTGTGGAAAGAGTTACTTATTAGTAAGTGCCTAAAAACGGAAAGTCAATTCCATTTCGTGATTCTAGATAAACCTGTTTTATTTTTTTTTTTGCAGCGTGACTCGCAAAAAGAATATATTATTGCAAGCAGCGATATGATTATTGAAAACAGGAGTTTACAGCAATTTGTTTTTTTGTTGTAACCCAAACCGGTGTATATTGTACATGGTACAATATTTTTTTTAACTACACACTAAAAAAAAAAAACATGGAAGACTTATCAAAAATGTTCATGCAATTTTTACAAGCACAGGCTGAGCGGGATGAACGCAGACAAGCTACACAAAACGAGCTTTTGCAAACACAAATACAGGCACAGGCTGACCGCGAGGAAAAGAGAGAGGACAGATTATTGAAATGGCAGCAGGAACAAGAAGAAAAGCAGAAAATTGCACAATTAAAGCAGGAAAAACTGCAATTGGAACAGGAAGAAAGGCATAAGAAACTACAATTGGAATATGAAGAAAGACAAGATGAACGTTTTGTTAAAACACTGTAACTACTAAAGAGTAATCGAGAAAATGTCGACAGTGTTAATTTCTCCCATACAACTATTTTTAATAGCATGGACACATTTCATTATGTGCCTGAGGAAGAGAAGAATTTTGAAGCATACTACACAAGATACGAGGATGTTTTTCAACTGGACTGTAAAAATTGGCCAAATAGTCAGAAAGTGAGCCTCCTACTCAGAAAATTGGGTACATCAGAACACAGCAAATTCGTAGATTACATATTACCTAAAAAAACTGCGGAATTAGAGTTCATGGAAGCTGTAAAATTACTAAAAGAATTATTTAATCCAAATATATCTCTTTTTCATAAAAGATGGCTGTGCATGAATCTAAGAAAGATGGACAACCAAGATTATTTGACATACGCATCAGTTGTCAATAAAAACTGCGATAATTTTAAGCTTGCAGAACTAACGGTAGAAGATTTTAAATGTCTACTCTTCGATCAAGGGTTAGTTTCCACGAAAAATGCAGAAATACGCAGACGAGTGTTGTCTAAGCTGGAATCTGAGCAAGATTTAACCCTCCAGAAACTAGCAGAGGACTGTGAAAGGGCCATTACACTAAAAAAGGATTCAAAAATATAGAAGAATCCGGAGTGGCATATGTAAGAAAAGTTAGAAAACCATACGCACCAACCAAGAACTTTACAAAGAAAAGCAATGGAACGGGATATTCCAAAGATAACAACCATAAATATAGTACACAATATAACAAGCCTCTTCCTAGATATAACTGTAAGAGATGTGCAGAAAAGCATTGGGAATCAGATTGTCCTTATAAGAAGAAAAAATGCTACATTTGTAAGAAGGTGGGACACAAAAGCGATTGCTGCAGATATAAAGATAACACCAGAAAGAGAGTACAGCAAACAAAATCAAATACAAAATTAGACAAAGATCGGCGAAAATACGTAAAAGTGGAAATATTTAAAACATCAATAAAGTTACAACTCGACTCCGGCTCCGATGTTTCTATAATAAACCTGAATACGTGGAAAAAGTTGGGAAAACCGGCTATGATGAAAACTAGTAAAGCAGCCCGGACGGTAACTGGTGGTGGTATAAAATTTGAAGGAGAAGTTGTCCTCCCGATAAAATTGAAAGGGATTTCGAAGAAATTAAAAATATTCGTACTAAAAAATAGTGAAAATCTGTTTGGAATAGATTTAATTGAGAAATTCGGACTATGGGATAAGCCAATCAATACATTCTGTAAAAAAATAGAATGTTCTTCTCCAACAACAGTAAATATAAAAGACGATTTAAAAGAATTATTTCCTGAGGCATTCACGACTAACTTAGGTCGCTGCAATAAATTCAAGGCCTCGTTTTAACTTAAAGAAAACGCCAGCCCAATTTTTAGAAAAAAGCGAAATGTTCCGTTCGCTGGGCTGGAAAAGATTGATAAAGAATTAAATAGATTGGAACAGACGGGAATTCTATCAAAAATAGAACACAGCGAGTGGGCAGCCCCCACCGTATACGTAAAGAAAAAGAATGACGAAGTTAGAGTGTGCGCAGACTTTTCGACCGGGGTCAACTCCCTATTAAAAGATCACCATTACCCCCTACCAAGCCCAGAGGAAATATTCACGAAGTTGAATGGGGGTAATATCTTCTCCAAGATAGACTTGAGCGACGCGTATTTGCAAATACCGGTCGAGGAGAATTGCTCAAAAATACTATGCATCAATACGCATTATAAAAATACGACCGATTGCCTTTTGGCATCAAAGTAGCGCCTGCCATCTTTCAGCAAGCGATGGACACCATGCTAAGTGGTATTGAGTGCGCATGTGCATACCTGGACGACATTGTTGTCAGGAGCAAATCCCTAGAAGAACATAAGGAACATTTGAAACAGGTATTTACTCGAATACAAAAATTCGGCTTTAAAGTAAAAGAAAGTAAATGTGACTTTTGTATGAGCGAGATTAAGTATCTTGGACACATAATAAACAAACATGGACGACGTCCAGACCCGGACAGATCTGCGGCAATAAAAAATATGCCAGCACCCGATAATGTAACAACCTTGCAGAGTTTCTTAGGACTCGCAAATTATTACCAATCTTTTATTGAAGGAATGCATAACTTGCGAGCCCCCTTAAATAATCTGCTTAAAAAGGATACACCGTGGAACTGGACGCAAGAATGTCAAACCGCTTTTGACAAAATAAAGAGCGCACTAACATCCGAATTATTCTTAACGCACTTTGACACAAACTTAAAAATAGTCGTCGCTAGTGACGCTAGCTCCTACGGCTTAGGAGCATGCATTCAACATATTATGCCGGATGGGTCTAGAAAACCAATAGCGCACGCTTCGAGAACGCTGATACCAGCCGAAAGGGCATATTCACAAATCGAAAAAGAAGCGTTGAGCATAAGCTTTGCCGTGACTAAATTTCACCGATATTTATATGGTAGACAATTCATACTTGAAACCGACCATAAACCGTTAGTCACGATCTATGGATCAAAAAAAGGATTGCCGGTATACACCGCAAATAGATTGCTGCGCTGGGGTACAATACTACTTAATTACGATTTCCAGCTACAACATCTAGCATCAAAAAAGATTTGCCATGCGGATGGACTGTCAAGACTGATACCACAAAAACACAATCTGGAAGAATCAGTCATTGCAGCAATTCGGACAAATGTTGAAGTAAAAAATATGGTAGCAAACATCATTAAGGAACTACCCGTAACTTTGTCGGGCATTAAAAGGGAAGCCGAGAAAGACGAATAAATAAAGGACATAAAAGAGAAAATTATAACGGACACAAAGGTGCAGTAAGTTTTCTCCATATGTGACGATGTGTTACTGTACAGCGAGAGAGTGGTAATACCCAAAACATTGAAGAATAGGATGTTAAGAGATTTCCACACAGGACATCCGGGGATAAATCGAATGAAGTCGTTAATGAGAAGCTACGTGTACTGGCGTAACATCGACACTGACATAGCGACAACAATTGATAAATGTAAAGGATGCCAGTTAGCGGCAAAATCTCCACCTATAGTACACAAACCTTGGCCGAAAACCGACCAACCATGGTCGAGAATCCACATGGACTTCGCTTGTCCAGTAGGTGAAAACTATTATTTAATTGTAGTGGATAGTTTCACAAAATGGCCGGAGGTAATGCGTTGCAGGAATCCAACAACGAACAACTCAATAGGGTTCCTACACGAGTTGTTTGCAAGATTCGGTGTACCAGACACACTGGTCACTGACAACGGAACGCAGTTCACATCCGCAGAGTTTAAGGAATTTTGCGACACGTTCCGAGTGAAGCACATCACGACTCCGCCGTATCATCCAATGTCGAACGGCCTCGCGGAAAGGTTCGTGGACACGCTAAAACGAGCGTTAAAGAAATCCATTGGAACACTAACAGAAAAAGCTTTGCAACAATTCTTGCAAGTATATAGGATTACACCACATCCTATTACACCATCAAACATATCACCAGCTGATCTAATGTTTGCCAGAAAGGTAAAATCAGCGTTTGACAAACTATTGCCAAGGCAGGCAAATACGAGAAGTAAGAAATATAACTCGGGAGATCGAGTGCTACAGAAATAATACATCTTACTGGGAATGTGGAGTAGTGGATAAACGCATTATTCATTATACATACATGATTAAAGGTCCACAGAATATACATAAAAGGCACCTAAATCAGATAAAAAAACGTCATATCCAAGATAATGATGATACGACAACAGTCGAAGAGGAGGACACCATAGATATCATATACGAATCTTTTAATTTGGAACCGCCTCAAAATGCACCTGAACCCCGAAGATCAGGTAGGAAAAGAAAAGTGAATGAACCATTATGGTAAACCCAAAAAGAAAAAGATATTGAAATCTGTGTGACTTCAAATCTTGGGAGGGGGGTGTTGAGGTGGAAACCACTTATTTGCATATGCGAATAACATTACACTATAAATGGCAAGCCTAGGTTGGCCTTGGTGTGTCTTACTCAAATGCCACCAGAAGTGACGCCGAAGAGCGTACATGTCCTCCCACCAAGACTCTCTGACTCGACACCGTCATTTGTACATATTGTAAATATACCTTTTCTTTAATACACTTATTAATGCGTTATCTTGTTGTTTACGTCTTCATTGTATTTCCTTACGAATTATTGTTCAACCTTGCAACCACAACAGTATCCAATATATAGAAACGGCTTTAAAATTCTAAAAAACATGACTAGGGTAATATACGCTAGAATTGAAATAAAAACATTTGCCGCTCAAGCTTTAATAGCCACCGTCTGATAAATACTGTTGTTTAACCTATAAGTATATATTTACGATTGCGTACAGAACCACTTTTAGTTGAATTACGCCTGCCAAGTCAGATTTCTGTCAATTAAAACGATTAGAATCTATTTTGCGTAGTAAACAATTCCCATATCGGCATAAAGGCTGAGTTTCTCGCTACACATACACTGTTTGACTTGATTATCATTTTTGCTCAGGTTTTGGATCTGATAAAATAATGACAACTCCAAAGCTCGCATCTCTTTCTCTCTCTCTCTCTCTCTCTCATACACATACACATATACACACGCACTAGCACCCATAATATTGTGTATATCGACGCAATCACGTAGACATAACGGTTCTCGCCAGATCATCGAAATTAGGCAACGTTGAACCTGGCCAGTACTAGATAGGTGACCAGTTGTGAAGTCTAGACGTTGTATATACCGCGCCGAGTCGGAGAAATTTCGCGGTTAGGCGCATTAATTCACTGGGCGAGACGTACTCCCAGTCTTTGTTAAGACATGAATATAGTAGAAGGAAAGTCTGATTGAAATACCTACAGTGTACTGTATACCCTGTCCCGTGACACTCGTCTGCACGGACAAAGGTTAGCAGAAATACCAAAAAGTGTAGATGGTTCTACCTAAACCTTTACCACTCTAACAAATCATCATTAATTATTGTGGCGGAATCTCATACGACGAGAGAGTTCATCTATATATATATATATATATATATATATATATATATATATATATATATATATATGAACTATATATGACGTGATATATACATATGATGAACTGAAATATATATATATAATATATATATATATATGATGAAGTATCTCTTTCTCTCTCTCTCTCTCTCTATATATATATATATATATATATTTGCAGCAAGTCATTATTAGAGCAGTCAAAGAATATGCAAATTAGCTAGATCCTTTGCTAGTGAATGCAATTCCACAACCCATATATAAGAAAATCGTATTTTCTTTTTAAATAAACAGAAAAGAGGCTTGCCTTTTTTCTGTTGTTTTTGGCCTTCGCGCCGGGATCATAGTGTTGTATCTGTTCCGGCAGATACTGCAAGTAAAGACCATATGTGGGGGCAGCCCCACATATAAGACCTTGGTCAATGTAGGGGCAACCCTTCATACCAATTGTCACTATCCAGCTCCCCTACTCCCAAGCGAGTTGGTCCCCATTTCCACTTCACTCCTCACATTAAAAATCGGCCTTTTGCCTAATTTGCTCGGTGGGGGAGCAAATAAACACCCTGTTGTTCTTGGCCTTCGGGCCGGGATCAAAGTGTAGTATCTGTTCCGACAGATACTGCAAGCAAAGACCATAAGTGGGGGCAGCCCCACATATAAGACCTTGATCAATGTAGGGGAAACCCTTCATATCAATTGTCACTATCCAGCTCCCCTACTCCCCGGGGAGTTTGTCCCCATTTCTCCTTCACTCCTCACATTAAAAATCGGGCTTGTGCCTTATTTGCTCGGTGGGGGAGCAAATAAATGCCTTTTTTCTGTTGTTCTTGGCCTTCGAGCCGGGATCAAAGTGTAGTATCTGTCCTGCAGATGCTGCACTTAAGGTAATTTGTCCCGGTCAATGGAGGGGAAACCCTCTATACTGGGACAATTATTATTTTTGGTCCCAACCAGAGTGCCCCTTTTGCATTTTTTTTTTCGGGGAGAAAACGACCTTGTGTCGCATTTTGCTTTTGTGGGAAAGCAAATAAATACTAATAGAAAAGAGGGTTTTTAATATGAATATCAATACATACACAAGAAAATCGACTTTATATGTGTATATATATATATATGGTTATGTGTGTGTGTGTGTATGTGTGTGTGTGTGTGTGTAGGTTAGTTGTGATTATTGATTCCCATATTGCATTAAACTCTCTACGTGAGAGGGCATAGTCGGTTGAGAGATCTTTAGTTACTTGTTTTATTTTCATCATTGAATTTGTATTTCAATTAATTTAAACATAATAAACGAATATCTAATGCCGTGAAAATTCATTCAAAGTGTACCTTAAAAGACATCTAGGTATGAGATTCCATTTAGAGAGTGTTGGGAATGTGGGGTTTACTCTTAGTTTCCATTGCTCTCAGGCTTTCCTTGGTCTAGAATACTACTATCTGTATTGCCGATCTGATGATATTGATTCTCTACCCCCCCCGCTAAAAAAAAAAATCGAACATTGATGTTTGTTGTTATTTTTTACTTTCCATGCAATCATATTCTGCAAAAAAAAATTTTTTTTACTTCTACAAAACAATCAAAGCAAACAATATGAATAAATATTTGAATATATAAAGACATTTTAGAATAAAATATTTTTCGTAAATTACTGGATTCAGTATTTAATAACCCAAAAGTTGTTGACATACTTAGACAAAAACATCTAAACCAAGCAACATGAAGTAATATTTGAAGATATAAAGAATTTGTAGCATAAAAGAAATTACTTGATTATACATTAAATAACTCAAAAGTTGTTGATAAAAACAGAATAACAAAGCCAAACTTGAAGCTATAAATAATTTGAACCATTTTTTCTTTTAATTATTTAATTTGGCATTAAAAACACTGAATCGAAATAATAAAACAAACAAAACACAAAATAAAACCAAAAACACAAAATAAAATTAAATGCAATAGGTTTATAAGATGCTATATTTAGATTGTCTTAACTAGACAGTAAAAAATGGCGTCTATACTATTTACATGCAGACTTTTAATTTGTAGTTCAAACAACATCAGATGAAAACTGTTCGACCTTTTGAAGCACACAATTTCTGACTCGTATATCTACCAAGAATAGAATTGTTTTCCGGCATCTGGTTCATGTTATTTAAGTCATAATCTAAGCATTTCGGCACAAGTTTTGGATGTTTCAGATACATATTTTCACATATTTAACAGGTTATATTCAAACTAGCGAACGTACCTACATTTATTGTGCATGTTAAGAGCTTTTGACACATTAAGTATCTATAATATAAATCCCACCTGTCAGTTTAAATGTATGTGTGTATGTGCGTGTGTATTTACGTATCTATGCTTGTATGTCTGCCTAAAATTTTCGACAGAGACGACGGATTTTCACAAGATCGGTATCATTTTGAAGCTCGACATTTCGGACACCGAAAAATGGGCCGAAAAATTAATTCCTTCGCCCTTAACTGGGCAGGTTTCTACAAGGAGGGGTCGATTTTTTGTGAGCCATTTTTGCAAGTCCTCGCATCGGTTGGATTGGCGTTGTCTAATTTTAACGTTCCGAACTTCCGGTCACATTTTCTTTCACTTTCTTTTCCGCTTTCGTGTCACGGATTCAAGTCTGCCTGCCTACTACCACTTTTTTTTCTCAACACACACCTCCAAACACCCGGGCAACGCCGATCACCCAGGCTAGTCTGAAAAGAAAAGGTAAGATTATTCTTTGAAAACTTCATTTCCTTCATTTAGTGATATTACATTTGGAACGCACTTCTTACTTAAAATGCTACGCGAATACTAATTTCTACTGAAAGCTTTGTAAATTGCAAATGTAAATACAAAAAAAAATGACTCGATATTTTACCTGTTGTAAAAGTCAAATGCGTCTTTTTTTACCCATCTTAATTTCTTACAAAGCATATCGCCACTTCGCCGTAAGGGGCTACTATTTGGGGCCATGTCTAGGAAAGATTAACAAAATATTTGTTTATGTTACATTTAAACTACTGCGTATCAGTACAGCCAGGGAAGTAGGAAGCAGGAAGAGAATTCCAAAGTCTAGCTGTTCGAGGGAAGAAACTATTAGAATAGAAAGCTTTCTTAATGAAAATAGAAAAGAAAATAGAAAACTTACGATGGAGTACAGTATCCGCATCTGTGGAAGGAACTTTTTCATACTCATACAAGGTACAAAAGCGGTTTCGAAACATCTTTTTTCCTCCATGTTATCTCTTATTCTTTTCGTCAGTTCATTTTTGCCTTATCGCTATTTTCACGTCAGGTTGTCCAATGAGCTTAAATCTAAAGCCTCTCCTTATAAAACATTTACAGCAAGCACTTATCTACAAGCATTGCCGACAATTTTTCTTTACTCTCTACCTGTGCCTTAAAATAAACGAAAATTCCGCGAGCATAGATTCTTTCCTAGAGATGTCTTTCCATCGAACACAATAGACCGCAACTTCTTCCCAGATATCTCTAACAGTTCCGTTTTCAAGTTTAATGCAAACAAATTTTTGTTAAGTCGTTTTTGCAAATAATAAATCATTATGCACTTTCCAATTGCTTTACACTTTACAGCAAAAATAGCAACAGCTGACCGTTTGACGTAGTCGATATATTGTTTATCTAACACTTTACTAAGGAGAAATTAATTCTTCTGACTACTTCTACAGTAACTTGCTTTCTGTTGACTCCAAGCGAATTTATATTAGAGTATTTTATATTATTATAGACAGCGAGAGAATGTCGTAGGGAGTAGTTTTGGCTTTGGATCCCAATAAATAATATCAGATTACCTTTTCTTTTTTATTAATTATTTTATAGTATAAAATATTAAAAAGTTAAGTCTTGTGATGGGACGATTCCAATATTTTTCCAGATTTTGATAATTAAGCGAGTCTGTTCTTAATTTCCAATTCCGATACAATTACAGATTCCGATTCTTATTCTTTTAAATTTCTATATATAAAGTCGCTTTTTGGGGAGGATGTGGGAGTCGGATTACAGTGAAGCACATGAAATATGTTAATATATTTTCGCAAATGCAAAAGTGTACTTATGGGTATGACGTGTAGATTTTAGTCTTATTGGTAGTTTAAAGTCAATAAATATTTTATCCTTCCATCATTAATACGAGCCGTGGAAAATAAAGTCTTAAACGAAAACAAAGAAATACAAATAAAACATAGAATCGTTTTAAGCATCGGAAAAGGATCCACATTTTTTCCGAATCCGATACCGATTCCGGTACTCCTAAAAGTTCTTATTTTTTTTCGATTCCCGATTCCGATTAATCCTTCCACTATTAGTTCAATTTCAATGATGTACTAAACATTGGTCTGGTTACGGAAGTTGTAAGTAAGCATGCCAGTCTGCAAAAATGCTACATAAAATTAACCCTGTCAGATCCTAAAACTACGTAAAAATGAAGCCAGAAAAAAATAATTTGTCAAAATTAAGCATAGCAAACCGCAAAATTCCATACTCCTAAATTTAGCAAAAGAGATTGCAAAAATGCAACATTACTATTAATTGTGATAGACAGCAAAGATAATACTTCTAAATTTAATGGGAAAGGCCGCAACTATTATACTTTATAATTAAGCATGCCACACTGCAAATTTGCTGTTTCAAAATAAAGCCCGACAGACTGTAAATAATATTTTCACAAGTTTAGGCGTGATAAACCGCAAAAATACTCCTGACTCTTTATACTGAAACGTGCCCGACCGCAAAATTGCAATTTCAAAATGAAGCCATGCAGTTCATAAATATGCAAGCATTAAAGCAAGGCACGCCGTAGAACTGCTAGGTACACATTTAGTGTAACACTGTAAAAAAAAACTAGAATTCAGCGTGACAGATAGAACAACGACTACATCAAAAATTTGCCCGAGAGATCAACCGAGCATGTGACAGGCGTTCATCTGATCGAGACGCATTCCCACATGTAAAATCAACGACATACAAACGAAACCTCTTCTTAACAGACAAAATACAATCGGCTAGGGAAACATTCCATTCTTAATTTGATTAGAGGACATTTCGGTTTGTTTCATTCGTGTGTTAATCTCATTTTAGGGGAAATTTTCCCCAATTCAAAACATTATTTATTTATTTTTTTTACATAAGCATCACCACTTATCAAGGCCCGGAAACCACTCGAGGATAAGAGTTAAGAGTGTACAGTAGTCAATTGGACAATATAGTAATTGTGAGTAAAGGAAATTCGGTAAATTTGTTAACTTAAGTGGAGCGGCTCATCAAGAACTTGTTTACATTGGACTTGAAGACAATTAGATTGTAGTCAGCTGGAAAGCAGGAGAACGGAAGACAGTTTCACAGGTGTGAAGTTCTAAGAAAGAAGCTTTGTTCATGAAATCTACGTTTAGGTTTAAGCACAGATAAATAGTGGAGGGGAATTATTGATAGTGTTTTCAGCTAGACAAGTGCTTCTTGTAAAAGTTTTGCGAGGGGGGACCATAGATTGAAGCTCAGTCAAGCACTTACCATAAAAAAACGATAAAGCAGAGACAAACTCGCAACATCTCTTCTGTGAGATAGAGGTTGAAGGGAAGAGAAAAGGACATCTCCTACGAGGTTACGAAGCTTGTTTTTAACTCTATTAATGCAGGACAAGTCCTTTCTAGCAGCTCCTGTCCAGATGTGGCAACAGTAGTCCATCCTTGGGCGTACCTGACTTTTATATAGTGTTATATTGGTAGAGAGGCTGGTTATCGCTTGATAAATTAAGAAATAATCATAACGGAATAAGAAATAGTTTTTTTTTTATCTCTTAGGGAACACCTACGGCGAACGGTAAATATAAATTCAAATATAAACATGAAAGCATGCACACCCTCGCCTTCGGCGAGTGTGAATTTAAATTCAATAAAAAAAATAATAACAAATAAATAAACGCACTAACGTCCGAGGCGTACACACACACCCCTCCCTCTCTCTGAAAATGCAATGGGCGAGAGAGCCCACTGTCAGAGAAGCTGATGAAAAGGGAAAGGAGAGAAATAAAAAGTGAAATCGACGCGGACGAATAAAGAAAGCAGTTTTTGAACTGAGCGTTTTGTCAACGGTGAAAAACGATAGCGTTCGTATAACAAAATGGAGAGGCAAGAAAAAAAAGATAGAAAAGAAAAAGAGACTGGGGAGAGCAGTGAACGGTATTAAATGGACCGGTTGTTTTGTTTACGCTTGAGCGAATAATGAATAAAAAAAAACTCGTTATGAGCCGGTGGTGGTCAGGAATGCCCAAAGCCTAGCGTAAACAGATTTCCCTGAAATAAACAGGAGTTGAATTTTTTCTGCCGAAAATGGACATCATGGAAAGTTCACGGCGAAGACATTAAAGATGAATAAGAAGAGGGTTACAACGAACAAATATCGTCGTGTCGACGGGCGTTCCCATCCAAGAAGAAACCAAACAGGAAAAATCTCATGAATGATGAACTTTGCGGAGACATTATGAAACACGAAAGTCCAATTGGATAAAATTAAGTGACTATTATGATTTCCCCATCTTGATATTCCCCGCTCCTTGTCCTTGGCCGAACTGTCATACTATAATGGAAATGGTATATACATTTTCTCTTATATTATTTTTTTTGTTTGTCACCTTGTTTTCTTTTCTTTCTTTTATGATGTTTTTTTTTTATCATCCGACCTCACCCCAAAGTATTGCGGTGTGATATTAAACTTAAGGATGTTGAATAAAATTCGTGTTTTAAGATTCTAGCGTTGTGTCATTCTTGCTTTGACTTTGAAAGGTTCGGAACAAAATGTGCTAATGAGAAACTCAGACAACGTGTCAAATAGGTCACAAATCGTGGCCGACACTTTACTTGTCATTATTTTATTTTTATTTTTATATTGTGTTACGGACAACGTAGGGTGAAGCGCTGACCTAGAGTCATAAGATTCTTACCAGGGAACATCCACCCCGACTCAGCTTCATACCAGTCGGTAACAATAGATATAATTTTGAATCCCATATCAAGTAGAGTGCACATTAACAGCAATGTTAACGTTGTAAACCTGACATCTTCATAACTAAGCGTTTTACATATATGTTATTACCCATTATATATTGCTTACAGATAGATCAATTTAACTAACATGTGGAAAAAAGGCGTTTAGCTCTCTTAAAATGTCAGCTATAGTACGCAGGACAATTTCTGCTATGTTTATAAGAAAATTATGTGCAATCTACGGCTCAACTGAATTTTTGAAAATAAAGGAAAAATCTGATATACGCACTAGTCACAGAACAAAAATTCCATATTACAAAAATCACGTAAATTATATATTACAAAAAATTAATATATGTTACAAAAAAATTAATATATATTACAAAAAATACATATTACAAAAAGTTTTGTTTACATATAGTAAATACTTTTATTGCGATATTAAGGGGTGGTAATAATAGATCGTAGTCATTACAAGGTTGATTTTGATTACACTATTTCGAATTTAATCGTCGCCTTTTAGTTATTTAATATGGCATGTCAAGCCGCTTACACGTAAAATTTGATTAAAAACTACTTAATGTGTTTTTTACAAAGGAATGACCACTTATCAAGGTCACTCGAGGATAAGGGTTAAAGAGTGTACAGTGTTCAAAAGTACAATATCATAATACTCGTTAGAAGTGAAAATTTGGTAAATTGGATTACTTAAGGGAACGACTAATCAAGAACTTGTTTACATTGGACTTGAAGACGGTCATATTGTAGTCAGCTAAAAAACAGGTAAACGGAAGAGAGTTCCACAGGACTGCCGTTTTAAGAAAGAAGCTTTATTCATGGAATCTGCATTAAGGTTCATGTACAGATAAAGAGTGGCGGAAATTATTGATAGTGTTTTCAGCTAAACGAGTGTTACTTGTGAATGTTTGGCGAGGAGACCATAGATTAAAGCTTAGACTAGCGTTTGCCATAAAAATAACGATAAAAGAGGGACAGGCTTTCAGCGTCTCTTCTATGAAATAAAACAAGTAAAATAATAAATATATCAATTAAAGAACTGCAATAAATATAAAAATAATTAATATTTGCCTAGAAGAAAACAGAAAACCTACACTTCTTTTATTATTTTTTAACACCATCCGCCTCAATGAAAAATATTAAAGATATTTTTTCAATATTGATTCAGATCAGCGTTCTGGAAAACGCTTAAAAGTGAGCCGTTTTAAAAACGCTACTCTTGTTAATTGCAGATTGGTTTCCTTCTGTGACCGATGCGTCCACCAGAGATTTTTCTTTAGTTTTGTTTTTAATTATGTTTAAAGACTGGGCTTGCAACGCATATTTTACTTTTAAGACACTTATTTTAAAGGGACGATTCCCAGTATGTCTTCATAGTAACGAACATAGAAACGCAACGGATAGCGGCAAGAGAGACAGACTTAAAAACGGTAAACCAATCAAAGGTATTTCATACTAAACAAACCAAAATCTAAGATATATTCACCTACATTTTATTATGTTTACAGAATTATAAGTATACTTTTTATGTTTATTTAAATACATAATAAAAGAGATGTCGCGAGTCTGTCTCTGCTTTATCATTATTTTCATGGCAAGTGCTCGTCTGTGCTCTAATCTATGGTCCCCCCTCGCCAAACTGTCAAGAAAAACACTCCTCTAGCTGAAAACACTATCAATATTCCCCCACTCTTTATCTGTGCCTAAACATAAACGTAAATTCCACGAACAAAGTTTCTTTCTTAGAACGGCACGCCTATGGAACTGTCTTTCATTTGCCTGCTTTCTAGCTGATATCAAGTCTAACGTAAACAAGTTCTTGATGAGCCGTTCCATTTCAGTTAACAAATTTACCGATTTTCCATTACTCACGATTACTATATTGTCCAATTGAATACTGTACACCCATTAACCCTTATCCTCAAGTGGTATCTAGGCCTTGATAAGTGGTGATGCCTATGTAAAAAAAACAAAAAAAACAAGTGATTTTAGGTCCCGTGTCGGCATAGTTTTACACCACATATCTTACGCATTACATAGATTACCGAGTAAGGTTTCCCTGGAGAACAACTACTATAAATTGTTTAAATGAAAATCACATTTTGTTTTATTCCCTTTTCTGTTACATCTTTGTTGTCGTTTCAGATTGATCTTGTGATGTTTGTTCTCCTCTTAAAGAAAGATAACTTATTCATGTTTTTTCCCTCTTGTTAATACCTTAACCTTGCTTGGCATATCGTTAAGAAAACGTACAACTTTGCTTGAACAATTGCCTTTAATTTAGAAATGATTATATACTATTGATAGCCATGATCATAAAAATGAACAGATCCCTATATAAAACAGTACATGTATATGTGTGTCTTTCTGTGTAAAAATATTAAACCGATAAACCCTTTACCTACTTGTAACATGACACTAAAATTGACAAGGACTAGTGAGAATGGTTTATATCGAGTACACTCTTTGTTTGGATGAATAACGTGTACAGAATATATGCATGAATAACGTGTACAGATGTATATCGGCAAGTTGACATGCACGCTGTTCATTTCATCTCCCTGATAAATTTTTTCTTCTTTCACCGCAAGACCACATAATATTCATTTCGTCAAATCGTTTAATATTAAATCTGTCTTACCTATCTCTCAGTAAGTGCATCGGTAGGACACGCGATTAGAGCGCTAAATGTTCTGGTGTCAATTCTAGCTTATGGCGTCCAATTAATTTTTAAACGTTTGAAATCACTAGTATATATTAAGTACAATATAATATTCAATAGGGAATTGACTCTGTAATAATAAATGCGAAGCTTGCATGAATTACATTATAATAAAGCGTGTTTTACGACCTGGTAAGATCGGGACATTTCGCTTGTAATGTATTAAAAAAAAAATAAACTGTAAAATAGCAAAAAAAAAAAAAAAAAAAAAAACGTATTTGGGTGCCATCAGCTAGATTCGAAACCGAAGGCAAAACTGTAGCATTCAAAGCTGGTGACGTTACTACTGTACTAACGCGATACGCATATGAACTGATTAAAACAAAATAAGATGAATGTATAAAATTTATAACGATTTTATCTATTTGACCCCCTTTTTTACCCCTAAAAACTATTTTAAGCGGCTAAAGACCCATGAGAAAACGGTCCATAAAAATACAATCATTTGAGGCACCTAGTACCGCTCTGCGACTTTTAGTCTCGGTAGAGATAGAGTTTGAAAATATGGAGACTGACAGACAGACATCGTGAGTTTTATAAATTAGATTAAATTGTTTCCGTATTTTAAAAAAATATACATATGTTAGATATTAGGCGATGAAATCCACTAATATATCAGATAGGTTTTTTTAGTTATAACAGGAAATGAAGTCCGTTGAGGGTTAAGCGGGAATCAATTTAGTGATTCTGGATCTAAAATCGATAAGCAATGGATATAGAAGAGTTTTATTTAACGGCTTGCACGGAAGGATCACATGAAAACGTGTACACGTAGAATATGTAAGCACTATGACACGAAAAAAATTGTGGATGTTTACGATTTTTTATTTATTCCGACAATTTTGTCTTGTGTATTTATGTCACAAGGTGGAAATGCGCCCATATATAGAATATAGGTTGATGAGCCAGAATATTTCAATTACCTGTTTTATAACGGCTTCCTTAGAAATAAATGCACGGCTAGTGCACACCAGTCTTGTGAAAATATAAAACGCAATCCAGCTGGAGTTCATTCAAATATATATGTAAGTGGTGCTGAATTCAGGAGACGGCATTTTCTTACAGGTGCAGAAAGAACAGAAGAAAGCTCTAAATATTTTGATTTGAAACCAGAACACACAAAATTGAAGTTCGTCGATGTACCAGAAAATTAAGTCGAGAAAATGCGTCGCTTTATAAAGATGTGTATTGTTTCCTTTTATTAACAATATTCGAATACATCTGACTATTAATACGAAACTCATTTTTGTTTACTTAAATGCTAATAATTATCACTTTCACCAAGGTGATGCCCCGAACGTTGAATTAGTTATACTCTAAAAAAAAATATGATTATCAACGCTTATATTACATCTAATCAGGTGAAACTAATGGATGAACCTAGGGAAATTCAGAACTACGACGACATGGCCAAGCCACACAAGTTGTAAAGGATGTGTCTCTTTTTAATAGATGTTATATAGTTGTTTACTTTTTCGCGAGTTTTTGTGGTTTGGATGGGAAAAAGACTTAGTAAGACAAACATTTATTAACTCAATATATATTTTACTCAGACGATATATCCACAAATCAATTTAATATAAACTTTATATTAGAAATCGAAGCTTCCATCATCGTCATCGATTTAACTTACGTTTTTGGCACTAAAATGCATTTTATGGCTCTTAGGAGATAAAATCTAATATAACCTATCGATATATCCACAAATCAATTAATATAAATTTAATTTTAGAAATCGAAGCAATCATCATCATCATCAATTGAATTTACGTTTCAGGCACGAAAACGCATTTCATGCCTCTTAGAAAATGAAATTTAATCTAACCTATCTCTAGTGAAGTAATAACCTTTGTTTTTCCTCAAGGCTATTCTTACCACTTCCTTCCTCGAATGCTCTATAATTCCCGTGTGAACTTGTCCAGTTTTCATTTGTCCATTTAACTATACCATCGCAATCTTCTGTGCGATACACATAAACTTATACTACTCAGCAAATCTAAGCCACCCTTTTAAACGTATATTACACATTACGTATCATTCTCATATCATCTAACTCCACGCACCCATAACTGGCTAGGTTTTACCTCCACTCCATGCAAAGCAGATTATTCCGTTGGTGAACAGTAAATAATAGTATTCACTGACCTTCGTCTAACCTCTTCTAACTTTTGCAATCACACAAGCACATGTCCGACCATTTGCTCTCTTGAACTTAAAGAAACCCTTCCGAAACTAACAAAACTGAATTTCTTTTAATAGATATTTATTAGATTAATACATTTTTCGCATATCAGATTTGCTTAAATCTCTACAAACACGAAATATAAATATTGGTCGTAAATTATTTTAATGGCTAAAAACCTGCCTCATTCTATGGCATACTCCCCTCCCCCTATGAAATATTGCCATAACTTCAGATGATAAAGGCATGTGGGCCTTTCCCGTATTGAGCAAGCGCAGGAGTAACCCGAGAGATATGCTGAATTAATATAAGGAATAAAAATGCCTGGGGAATTCGGTGGATATCATTCGAGCGGCCATTAGATTTGCCGTTCATTAAGTGATTGATCTCGATAAGTAGCAGTTCCCTTCGACATTTAACAGCTTCATCCCTTAAATAACGATCGGGTAATGTTTCCCTTGTCAAAACAAACTTCACCTGTCGCATTGAGATATTCAGTAATGTAATTGACGCAATTGGATATAAAAGCTAAAGCACTATATCTGATTAGGTAAGGCTGAAAATAGGCTGGCAATTAACTTGAAAGTGGAAGAAATCAGAAGTATTAAAACGGGAGGATATTTTTTTTTTTTTTGCAAATCGATTACATGTATATAAAGCTTTTGTATCTTTTTTTTTTTTAACCGTGTGTCAGCATTTTCTAGATTGTTTGATACCGAAACACACTACTCATTGTAAACGATTTGTTGAATACAAGTTGCTTAAATCATCAACAGCAATTGCTTGTTTGCACTCTTATTCCCCCCCCATACAAGGCATATTGACACTTGGACGTAAAAAGGCTACTATTCGGGATAATGTCTCCAGGGAACTATGTGAGTAGCGAGATGATATTTTGCATTACATTTAAAGTTCTACATATTAGTATGCCAAGTGAAGCAGGACACTGGAAGAGAAATTTTAAATTCTAGCAATTTGAAGTCTAAAACTATAGTAGTTGGCTTTCGAGCATCTGGGGACCCAAACAGTAAAGGGGTGAGATTTTACTACTTGTATGTGCGTCGACGGGGGAGGGAGCATATGCTATGAGTTCAAGCGAGCACATTCCATTTATCTTTCCGACCTTAGGAATCTATTACTTATATCGGCAAAGTGCAGAAAATTTTCTATCGTATCCTCTATGTAATCTCTTCTAAATATATTGCATGTGAACAACTCCCGTCGAAATAACTAACACACACACACACACACACACACACACACACACACACACACACATTTGAAATTAGTATATTTAGGCAGAATGTTTTCATTCAAGCAAACATTAAATGCAACGGAGATACTTTGCTTTATGATTCTTTTTTTTTTAATTTTTCGATTTTCCGTATAATCTTTTTATATCAAAATCGAAAATAGTAAAGGTTCCATAGTCGTTATTGTCACGAGCGCTTTCAATTAATCCACGAATACATCAGGTGTTGAGGAAGTAAACGTGTGAAGAAGCGAAAATGGAAATTAAAAAGTGAAAAGTAAAATATACATTAAACCACGTTAAATAATGGTAAGTTTAAATATATAAAGCCGATGAGAAATCGATTAAAAATCTAGGTCGATTAAAAATTCGAATATTAAAATCAGCAAGTTCGTTGGCACTGTTGGAAAAATCCGTCCATTTCGCGCTACCTAAGACATTTTAACACATTGCTGCTTTTCTCGTTTTCAACGTTATTCCGGCGAATCGCCATGCATTTAGACAACACTAGCACTATATATCAACATTGAATAAAAAAAACACAACTGTCTCTCCTCTAATGTTAGAAAGGTCCTCGTCGACAACAGAAATTATACCACGTGAAAATATTAAAACAGTAAAAATTCTTGAACTCATCACCCTACTATAAATAATATTGGAGTGAAAAAAAATTCAAGTTGTATTATTTGGGTTATTCGAACTATTGTCTTCATCCTAGCCATTATTCTCATAACGTTTCCGTTGATGGAACTGTCGCTACACGAGGGAGAGAAAGCGCAATATGATATATATGCGTGTGTTTGTTTGTTTTTTCACAAGTGACGGTACGGTCCTTAACTAATTCGTTCACCCAATTCCGGACACTACCGGTGAATCGACACGCCACGCCACAAACAATATCGTTGAATCGACACACACGTTCACAAGCAACACAGAACAATCTCGCCGAATGGACACGCCACGAAATGCTATGCTATGCTATGCTATAACGCGAGACACTCAGTGTATTTCCACCGCGGAATGACTTCTCGGCTTGTTTTTTTTATAGTCGTTGAAACTAAATCGTCGCTTTGAGGTAAGATGTGTGTAGTTCATTAGTAAACTAGATTTGTAATCGAAAGGTCCAGGGTTCGCTTTTCACCGCAGGTAGGCTCCACTCATACGCCTGTGCGCTTTCGTGCATGCTCGGCATAGTAACTCTTGATCTAGTTTTGGGTAAATCTTGTATAACTCGAGAATCTGAACAGACCATCGAGCGGAATTCTGCATTTAATCCACAGGGGAACTAGTTCTCGTTCCATCATCCATGACCGGATAGAAGGCATTAGTAATTGCATTGTAGTGAGGATTGATATTCAACTTACAGGAACATGTCGCTTGGGATGGATGTAACACACCACTTATATCCGCTGCATAACGGATCCGTCTAAGACCACAGAAAGTTCTTAATCCAGACTGACAGAACATGTTTTATATTCAACTTAGAAAACTGGAAATTGATAATAATCTATTATTCATAAAAAAAAACAGTGAGATATACCAAGTTTACTAAACAAAAAAGAAAAAAAGAAAAAAAAGAAATAAATAAAAGTAAGAAAGAAAAAAAAACTTACGATACATTTTTCAATTTCAATTTTAATTTCATAAAAAAACAAAATGTAATATAGAAAAAAAAACCTGCACACATGTATAAATGGAACCTTATTAGAACGCATAGAACAATTTCCTCTGGGAAGTCATCGAAAAGTGCTGCAAGAAAATAGGCTGTACGCATATCCAAGGCATAGCAATTTATCTTTGTCAGTGCTTCCATTACAACGCGCAATGTATCAACTAATATTATCCGCACGCTTTCTAAGCTGCATTCTGACGAAGATATACCATACAGGAAATGGTAAAACTATTACAAATTGTATTTTTTTTTTTCAATTTTAAGAAAATCATAGAAAATCATCAAAGTCACTCCATCAGCTGGTCATGTAATAACACTTGTACAGTGAATACGATGAAGTACAGCTGACATATTTGTAAAATTGCCTGTCACAGCATTATTTTACTTTGTCCAAGCATAAAATCTATTGGTAAGGGACGATTGATTGTGCATTACGGATTTGTGTATTACGAGAAATTGCGTTTATTGTACAGATATGAAAAGCGATGTTAGAAGATAGTTCTTTGTGTAAACAATCCTGTTGGCCTCTCTTAGTCTAAATGATTTTTTTAACATTTAATGTTATTCTCAATCATTACAAATCTACTATAAGACAATGTCTGGAATATTGTTGCCATATTTGGGTTGCGAGTGTTTGATAACTATAGGTGTAATTTAATTGCCCCCTCCTCCATTTTCTTCTCTGCAACCTCTCAATCACTTGATTGAGGTGAAGAGACCCTTGATCTCTTAAAATTTACTGAAGTAAAATAAATCAAAAAAGGGAAAATCCACATTCTTGTGAAGTGTGTGGGTATTCTTGTTCTCAAATATCAAATTCAGTAAGACAAAGCTGGCTAAACACTCTGGAGGATTAATACCGGAGAAAACTGTCGATGTACACGATAAACCAGCGACACAGATTGCAAGAATAAAAACAAAAAAATGCATCGAAATAGAGATAGAAACAAGAAAACAAAGATGGAAACAAAATTAGCAAGCAGGGAAGTTCCTAGAGGAGTTGAGCCCAGGTTGTTGGTTGGCTGTTTTTGTTTTACGGCATATCAACCCTTTTCAGGTTATTTAATGCCGAATCTGGTGATTTTGAAGAATTTTTTTTTTAATAGAATATATTTGTTTTTTGCAAGTCAGTTTCTATTTAACCCATAGTTGGGACCCTAACAGATACTACCACTCCGGGTCAGAGTGGACCTGGGAGCAATGGCAATTAAAGGGTGGCTCCACACTCCCCAGAGCCCGCAAGCTGGGGCCAAACCATCGGATATAGTTTAAGGTCATATCCAGGACCCCCATTGAGGGACTTTTACCCTCTGCAGGGGGGGCAGTCGGCGTATTCTAATGCTCCACTGACAGGGCCGCTGAGCCCAGGAGTATATAGACAAGGATGCTTCACTCCAATGGTTCAAGAGTGGGAGACTTCCGTTTGGTGAGGAAAGACTCATTGTAGCCGGGCAAGATCAGGGCTTATTCACAAATTAAAAAAAAATGACCGGCCTACAAACAGATTGCCAGTGTATGTTTTGCCACTTAGCGATTAAAAGCCCAAGTAGCATAATGTCTGCATGCTCAATATTATTGGCAGATAGCCTTTACACTGGTCGTCAAAGCAAAGTATATAAATCCTTCCAATGGAAGATGGTTCATGATAATAACATGAACCACCACCAATAGCATCAAACAGAAATGTTCTACGACAAAGACATACATGCGGGCAAATACATAAAAGACAAGGCTATCAAACCAGATATTGTAATATGGAACTAGCCCGAAAATACTGCGCACATTGTCGATGTAAAAGTCCCAAAAGATTTTGTCCTTAATAGAGCTAAACGGAAAAAGATTAAAAAAATATCAGGAGCTTAAAAATGATCTAAAAACGACATTGTCTCTGAAAGAAATAAACATTAAACTGGTTGTGATAGGAGCAACTGGCTTAATAAAAAGAATCTTCGTAAATACTTAGAAGCAATCGCTGGAAGATGAAGCTGTAATGAAATAAAAAATAGTAACCATAAAGGGAACAGAATCTATTCTTAAAAGAGTCTCGGATATAAATTTAAATCATAACAGAATCAAGTGTTAGCTCTTTTAAAATTTACTGAAGTAAAATAAATTAAAAAAAGGGAAAAGCCTTTTTCTTGTTAATTTTCTTTTCTACATTCGTCAATTCTCTAATCTTATTCATCACCTTAATTCATGTAGCTATACATATATACAAATAATTATTTTCGTCAAAGGTCAACAGTTTGGAAAATATTTATAATTTTCGTGTCAATAACTATTTGTTAAACCAATGAAAATCGTAAATACTATTTAGTTCAATTTTCTTAATAATTGGTTGATGCTTTCGATAGGAGCATCCTGTCGAATGCCAGGCATTCACCCGCTATCTCATATATTCCAGGTCCTGGAGGAGTGTGGAGCCACCCTTTAATTGCCATTGTTCCCAGGTCCACTCTGATCCGGAGTGGTAGTATCTGTTAGGGTCCAAACTATGGGTTAAATAGAAACCGACTTTAAAAATATATATATTCTATTAAAAAAAAGTGTTCTTCAAAATAACTGGATTCGGCATTAAATAAGCTGAAAAGGGTTGATATGCCGTAAAACAAAAACAACCAAACCAAAACCATATATTCCAATTAATAGATCTGTTTAAGATTCTAACCGTTTTTTTTAAGTTTAAGTTCAATTAAATCATTTACTATGACTTAAGTTGATCCTATAATTACTGGAATGGTTGAGATCTTCCTAAGATTCCCGTTTCTTTTCATGTTGAAGATAAAACCTTAGTATTTCGTTATCTTTTCCTATCCAGTTCTGCTTAACCCAGCATCATTGGGGACATTAAATTCTACTAATGTTTCTTCTTTATCCTCTACTCTATTTCCATAATGAGACGTTTTATGTATTTGTCTTTCTACTTACTATATCGATTAATTGTATGTGGTTCTTCCTTATACAAGAAGTCTTTCTTTACTTTTAACTTTATCAATGGAGACATTATTTTAAAAGAATTACTATAATTGGTATTATTATAACATTAAGGAAATCACGGGACGAAGCATTATGTTTATTATAAATGGCAGACGCTGTAGACTCGTTCATCAATAACATTTATAAACAATCATAGCACATATAACGGGCTTCATTGCCGCCCGATGTCGCCAGGTCAACCCCTCTTGAAATCATCTCAGACATCGCTTACAATGTATTTGGCAGTTTCGCAATTCTTGCCGATAAGCTACTGTTACGAATTGGGACTAATGTTAATATGTAAATTTTATCTGTGACCATAGCATAAAATAGCCGCTGCATTATATATATATATATATATATATATATATATATATATATATATATATATATATATATATATGCTCCTTTTCTTGAGTTGAACACACACAAAGGTGAAATAATAAACACTTACTAGAGAATAATGTCATGCTCTCAGTGTTAACGAATGGGATTTGACAATGTTCATCATTGTGATTTTATCTGTCTTAGCAATAGTCAAGATCATCAAGATAGAATATGAAATTGTCTAGCCGCACTGAAAAGATGTGATACAGTGAAACAATCTCTTTGTTGATTAATACATATATATATATATATATATATATATATATATATATATATATAGTGTGTGTGTGTATGTGTGTGTGTGTGTTTACATATATATAAATTACCATTGCTGTTTATTATACAGTAAATCATTTTTTCCAGCTTTTTACTTTGAGAATCTATGTCTCCTCCGTAACTGTTTCTTCTTCATTTCATTGTTTTTATTAATTTGTCTACACTCACATTATTTCTCATTAAACATATTTTGTTTTTTTCGTAACGTTTACAGGATGTCATTTTCACGTCATTTTAAGCACGACTGAATATGTTAGAATCGTCGTTTCTTTTATAAAAACAGATGCAGTCTTAATTTGTTTTCCTTCTTATCTTCAAACATCTCAAATGAGTCATAAAATGTGTACTTGTTGATCTGTTGTTTTTTTACTTTTTATTTTGAGAACACTTCTCTATCTTCCTATTATTTTGCGCCAGGTTTACGTCAATAAAAAAACAAAAGAAGAAAAGTGATATGTTCTTCGCTTGAATTACGTTTAAGGCAATGTATATGGTAGACACGAGATAGCGTAATGATACGTTGAAACAGCCATATCATAGACAAAGGATACGACATTTACGTATATATAAAAACGTATTTTCACTCTCTTGCTTTCCCTTATCTCTCTCTCTCCCTCTCTGACTTTGTCTCCTCCTCTGTCTTTCATACTTACACCCCCATATATATATATATATATATCCCCAACTCACTGACTTTGATGAAGAGGAGACTAAAACTTTCTCTGTGGTTTCAAATGATCTGCAATAACCGCAAAGAGGAGACTTGATTCCAAATATTTCTCCTCTTTTGGAAATAAGGTACGATTATGAATATCTCCAGTATCAAAATATCTTTACAAATTTATTTTATATATGAAAACTAATGGAAGGAGAGATATAACGCATGAGAAATATTTGGAATCAAGTTTCTAGTTGCTGTTATTTCAGATCCTTTGAAACCATAGCAGACAGTTTTCGTCTCTTTTCCATCAAGGTGCTAGGTTTTGGGGACATATAAAATATTTTGTAATTCATATGCAAAACTAGGTAAACAAATGACTATTATTGAGACATTTTATGGCTGTAAAACAGTGCCAAATATAGGCCCGGAATGATGGAGGATCCCCTTAATGTGGGACCTTAACAGAAAATGTCACATAGCCTACTACACAATTCACGACATTACCTTTCCAAAGAGCCGTCATTTGTTTAATTCTGATCAAGAGTCGCTGCGATTTCGAACTTTGGAGGATTATAATAGCATTTTATAATTAAAATTTTATGACAATTGGTAAAAAAATCCCCTACATTTTTCACCCAATAAAATATGCCTAAACTTGTCTACATTTGTATATATAGAGTTTTGGCAGGCTAGCTTAAGTATTGCTACTTTAGATCAATTTTACTTAGGGTATATTTTGCTTGATTTTCTCTCCGTGGCCTTGCCGGCCATTAATATATATATATATATATATATATATATATATATATATATATATATATATATATATATATATATATATATATATATATACACACACACACACACACATATATATATATATATATATATATATATATGAACCTAATGAACCAAGGGGAGAAGGACAGCCATCCCACGTTATATCATATAATAATACGTACACATTCACATACAATATAATAATACGTAACCTGCAATATAATAAACACAAGTATCTTTGATCCTAATAAACTAAGAACTTCACATAAACATTATGGAAATAGGAATAATATGTAAAACAGTCGTTAGAATTATGTTTTTTTCTGCGTTAACAAAAACACAGTAATATTATTCTTCTCAACATCTATTACTTTATCTAAACCTATAATAGGTTCAAATACTGCTAAAATACATAAGGTAATTAACGAAGGTGAGAGTAATTTCAGCGAAAATACCGATGAAGCTCCACTTTTTAACTGAAGAAACACGAATTAATGTCTCTAAGAATAGGAAATGTCTTTTTTCGTATTGTAGCCGTAACTAGCTTATGATAGACAATATATATTTATTTTAATATAATTGAATTTTAAATATATATTGTTGAACCGTATAACCTTGGGAAAATACTTAAAAAAAGTTTATTAGAAAATTCACGATACATTTGCGTCTTTAATAAACATAAGATGGCGGATAGCTTTTCCATTTAGATCTCTTCTGACAGCTTACTCTGAATGGTACTCATACACTCTTTTTGTCTCCGCTAGAATCTTCCGATCATTCGGTTGTCTCAATTAAGATAAACACAAAGCATAAACGGAACCTTTGATGTCATTCTAAATCATTTAATGCATATATACGCTAATGGCAAACCAGAATAGCTCCTGAACATTCATATCAGAATTGCCTGGCTCATCATGTTTAAAAAAGAATGTGGTCTCTATAGTTCTGGAAAAATAATTGGTTATACATTCTTCAATGAATTCTATGGGAAAGCAAATAGTCAACCGGTGTACACCCCTAAATGTGTCGCTGTCATTGAACACATAAATAACTACTGAAAATCGGTTTCAAAAACAAATGTGCCGAAAAAAAAGCCACCTTTAGGACTGTCAGCATTTACTACAAAAGAGTTTTATGAAACGTAGCACTGTTTTACGTTCAGTCCGTCAACTCTGCATAGATGAGCAGAGGCTTGGCTCGCACGAGTTTTGAGGTCCTAGGCAGAGGCGTGTCAAATATCACAACTATAATCAACACGCTGAACTTCGAAAACTCAATGAAAGAAATGAAGCTGCAAGCATGGAAGACATTTATACTGGTAGTGAAAACGTTTCTTAGCAGCAATAAGGGCAGAAACTACGCAGAAAATGTTAACAACATTGCTTTCAGAAAACTGTGCTGCAATATAAGCGATAAGATACACTATTTTCACATATGGACCTATTTCCTGGGATCTATGAATGATGAGTACGGTCAGAGATTCAGTCAAGATTCGAGAAGATTGAGACTGGTATCAGATAGCTATGATGTAGTTATGATGGCTGACTAATATTGGATTGTTAATCTCCATTGAAGCTAAGCATTCTTTGCTTTCGTATAAGCTGTATCGCTTGAAGTGGTCTCTAGTGTCTAGTAGCAAGCTGACTGAAACATGTTCATGAATGTGTAACAACATATTGCTGTTTATGTAAAACCAAATAGAAATTATATTTTGCCCTACTTTGGTATTGAGAACTCTTGTATAAACCTCGTTAAACTTCATTAGTTATCTTTATTTTATATATATATATATATATATATGTATATATATATATAGTTATTTTGGAAAAAAGAAATTCATCAGAGTGCTCAATTATAAGGAAAATCCGAAAATAGAGCGTATATATATATATATATATATATATATATATATATATATATATATATATATATATATATATATATATATATATATATATATTTGTTTAGAGAAAGTTTTTAGATGAGACGAGTTATTGGTATCGTTGGTTTCAATGACTTCTAAAAACATTCTGTAAACAAATATATATATATATATATATATATATATATATATATATATATATATATATATATATATAAGGGGTGACCAAGGGAAGAGAAAAGGGGGAGAGTTAGCTGAGCGGTTTAACCCTCGCTTTCACAAAATTGTATCGAGGGATATTTTTTTTAAAAGGGGAGGGATTGAAAATATGTACGATTAAAAAATAAAATTACGTTGTGTTACGTTAGGTGGGGGCGGTAGAAAAAAATGAGGGGATATATATATATCGCAATCATGAAGGGAAGACTCTTATAATACACGATTAAAAGCGTTTTAAAATAAAGTAAAAAAAAGTGCGAACAAGGGAGGAAAAAATGGGGGAGGGTCAGCTGACCGGTTTCGATCTCGCTTTTGCAAAGCTGTATCGAGGAATTCGTTTTCTCTGCAAACAGAAGGAATATCTCTTGGAGTTGAGCGTGATTTTTCCTTCCCCGCCACATAACGAAACACAACGTAATTTTATTTTAAATTGTACATATTTTTATTCACCCTATTAAAAAAAGAATCTCTCGATACAGTTTTGTGAAATCGAAGGCGAAACCGCTCGGCTGATTCTCCCCTTTCTTTCTCTCCCCTTGTTCACCTCTTTTGCTTTACTGTAAAATGCTTTTAATCATGAATAATAACTGTCTTACCTTCATAATTGCTATAAATTCGGCACCCCACAAAGAATAATGATATAAATATATATTCATACACACACACATACACACACACACACATATATATATATATATAGGTATATATATATATGTGTGTGTATACATATGTATATATATGTGTGTATATATATGCGTATATATATGCGTATATATATATATATATCTGTATATATATGTATATATATACGTGTGTATATATACGTATATATATGTGTATATATATATACGTGTATTTATATGTGCCTATATATATGTATACATATGTATATATATAAATATATGTACGCATATATGTATATATATATACATATGTATATATATATGTATATATATGCATATATGTATATGTATATATATTCATATAGATATGTATGTATACGTGTATATATGTATACATCTATAATTATATATGTCTTTATATGTTATATTTGTATATATGAATTTATATATATGTATATATTTACATGTGCATATATATACACACACATATATATACATATATATATATATATATATATATATATATATATATATATACAGAGGAATAAATACAGGTAGCGATAAACATAATTTACTAAATGCATGCATACTTATTATTGATAACTGCATGAAATTTGTGAATAATGTCCTGTTGTCTATGCCAACTGATTGAAGAAGTTATTGTTCCCTGAGTTACACCTTTATGATGTGCCTTTCCAAAAATGCCGTAACATCCTTTGATAATGAATACTCTGACCTTTTATTTGCACAATCGTTTTACGTTCTATAGATACTAAAATATTTGTTTTCCCGCTGATTGCTAGAATGCATAGTACGTGTATTTTAAGCCGATCTGAAACTAATGTATACTTTTAACCCGAGGGAAATTAATTAGATAAATACATGGACGTCGTAAACTGGAATAATATTTTTGTGCTTGAGTTAACAGATCGAATATTTTTAAACAAAAGCAATAGTTCGTACTTACTCGTCATATTGAAAATAATGATATATTTAAAAAAAAATCGCGAAAATCCATAGAAAAATTATTTTTATTTTAAGATAATAGATGGGAATTTCATTTTCCCTAGATGTGAACATTTTCAGGATTGCGAATACAGGAAACATATATACCTCTTTATTTTTCGCCACTTTAATGCCTACCAACATTTGCGACCTATAGCGATAGATTTATTTGAATAAAAACACAATAGCAGTTGTTTCTACTCGATTAATTTTACTAATTCTTTGATATTTTGGACAGTATAATTAAGTACTGTTGTTTTTGATTAAAACCAGATATTGTAAAATTTGATCTCTCCACTCTATTTAAAAAAAAAAGACCTACACTAAAAGATGACATTGCAAAAATCTTATGTGCTGGTCCAGTGCATTTTATAGTTCTTCATTTAGATTCAACGAAAGCCCTTTTATCCTGAATCGGGATATAATCAGAAAAGACGAGAGACAAACGAAATTAATATCAGTGCTTAGTATGTTCTTCATCTGAAATGAAATATCTGAATTTTTAAAATGATGATTGTGAAACAAAAAACAAATAAATAAAAAATAAAAAGTTAGTTGAACTTATACGACACCCGTCGGAAATAATTATTGCTTTTTTTTTTTAAAAAGCAAGACTTGTTAATACATTCTCCACGGTACGTTTTAATGAATAGGTAATTATCATATTATTTTTTTCGAAATGAAATGTATTATGATTTTCAGTTTCAACTGCGTCGAAACCTATCATCAGACTCAAGAAAAACTCGAACACAATTATGAATATTGTAAGATTCTTTTAAAAATATAAACACGTCCTCTCATTACTAGATAAAATCACCGCGTATTTCATATAATCAAGCAATATTCTGTCAACTGTCTGCGTGTGAAAGCCTTTCAACTACGCCGTATAATATAAACCCTGTGGATATTTTCCAGGTCGACCGATAAAATCACCAGTGTATTTACAATTCTATACTGTAATATTGCCCTTTCTCACAGGATAAGTTTTTTTTTGTTCTAGGTGTCAATTGATTAGTTATTGAAATCCGGGTTGAAATCAACACTTAATTTAGTTCAACGCGATTTCAATTTGTTATAATCTGAGGGCTGGTAACAAGCAAGACAAAAAAAGTCGTATAAAAAAGAAAGAGTATAAGCATATATGCGTTACTGAAATACACACCACGATTTTGAAGGTCATACTACAGATATTTACTTATTGCTATCGCAGGAAGATATGACATGCCAGAAGATGGTGAAAATAAAGCCAGCTCCTCAAACGAGGAACACTCTCGCTTTTAAAAAGTTCCTATGCCGCTCAGTTGGCATTGCCCGGAAAAGACGCTTCAGGTAGTAAGCAATAAAATTAATCCACCTGAAAAATGAAAGGCAAGGCGAGGGACTACCAAGAATGATGTCCTAACCTGCAAAAAAAAAAAAAGAAAAAAAGAGAAAAAAAAAGACCATCGATAAGATTCAGTTTCTGCCAAATTGATCGTCCAGGCCATCTCACAAGCACATCGCAGCCCCAAACGAATGGGGGGGAAACCGGTGTATTTATACTCTGTCTTAAGTCTATTATTCCTAAAATAGGTACATCAGCTTAACTTTTTTTTAACCTGTACTCCATAAGTTGCAAATACATGATATCCTAAAAGTCACTGAAGGGTTTAAAATCTTTGTCCTTTTACCATTAATGATTATTTTCCCCCTCTATTTCAGACATTTTACAGATAATATTTTGGAAATTAATTATGGATAAGTATAGCATAGCACAAGGCACGCAAGTTGTGAAATCGTTTGACCAAAAACAGGCAATTCTTTGGCGACAACATTCTCTCTCTCTATGGCAATGTCAGGTGGTCACCACGTTACCCAGACTTGACTAGCCCCGACTTTTTCTTGGGATATCTAAAAGAAAGAGTCTACGTAAACAAACCGCAACCTCTGCAAGAATTCAAGGAAAGCGTAGGAACGAAATAGGGGAGTAAAATTGCAATCCAGAGATTCTGTAATCTGTCATGAATAATGTTTTATAAAAAAGCATAATTATGCGAAGCTGAAAATAGGAAACATTTAAAATATATTATTTTTTAATAAATAAAAATTGTTTGAATTTTGCATTTAAAAATTTCTTTCCAATGTCTTAGTCAGATTGCCAAAAATTACAGAAAGATATTATCAAGAATAAAGAATCTATTTAATTATAAAACTCTTCAGTGACTTTTAGACACCCTGTATATGTTCATCTTAGAGTAAAATTTATAAAGTCGGTTTCGCTTTTTTTTTTTTTTCAGTTTTTTACGCTCGTATCTGTGAAATTTCCTGGAGGACTGGGGACTCAATCCTATCAAAACACGGCATCTATTAATTCATTGGTAATGTTGTACTCTACATCTCAACGTCGTTTCCTGATTGCGTTTAAAATTCTTTTATCCGTAAATTCTTGTCCTTTAATCACATCAAAATCCTGATTTACAAAAAAATGGTATCATATTTTAAATATTGGAAAATCACCAACTTCTCTTCGATTTCCAACGTCCGCTATTTTTGGTTCCGGTTTCTGATGAATCGGTAACATGTTTTTGAAACGTGTATTCATGTCTCATTCGAACGTAGTCGCTGAAGTAATGTTTGGATAAATATTTAAAAAATCGTTCCGTTTTTCTTTTACTACTAAGGAAACCAACTCACTTTATTCAATTATGGATCGGACCGACTCAGTTGAGCTTGAAAGTAATAGAAGCTATGCTTCCTCCTGATTTGTAGATTTGTTTACGTGTGATAGACACAAAAATAAAATAAACACGCGCTAAAGTTTATTGTTGTTGTTTTCATCTTTAGTACGTTCATACCACTTAAATGAATCCAATCCCGGAGATGCACCCCGTCCAGATAATGCCAGATATAGGTATTTATTTTGTAAACTAACGTGGGGGGGTGGCGAGGAGTGTGCCATCAGCTAGAATCGAAACCCCAAACATTTAGCGTTCCAACAACTTTTAGCTACACTATGTGACCTCCTAGAGGTGGCTAACGGGGATAGCGACGCATCTCTGTTCGTTCATTACAGGTGTCGGCAGGCTAAAAGAAAAAAAAACAAAAACAAAACGGCCACGCGATATTTTTTTACTTCACACTTTTTGCCCTTATCTATAAGGCTCCACTATCTTCGTCATAATCTTCGATTACTGACACTTATAACTTCTCAAAACTACGGGCGTAGTTGATTTTAAATAGAGAAAAAAAACACGAATCTGTGGATGAAAGTTGAGAAGCTTGGTTTTAGAGATGTTGCAAGTAATAAACTACTTTTTTCTATTGCACTATATCCTTTAGTCCAGAAAAGAAAGAATTGCCAACATTTTGAATACCATTGCACTTTCATATGGTAACATAGCGAGTCATGTCACATCAATATGAACAAATAATCCGAGAATAAATTTTGAAAGATCATTACTGTTTAAAAGCAAGATCGTTGAGCGTAGAATAAATCGGTGACGTACACAAGCGTTTATACGATATGCTTCCGACTTCAGCCCATAAACAATTACTGTTATATACTTATCAAAGAGCAAGGATTCGGTTGTTCAAAAGACGCACTGACGTATTAAATAGCCAAGACTTTTGTGACATAACTGTGTTCCAGCCCCGTCAAAGACCTTTAATATATCGAATTATTTCACTGGTAATACAGAGGTTTCTGTAATTGGTGCTACAAGTATCAAACTAAACTTAACCTAGTGATTAATCTTCAATTTGAAATGACAACTCCTCATTTGTGGATGTTGTAAACCATTTAAGAACATATTCACCATACGTTTAGACAGTATTTCGAGTCTTTTTAGACTCGTGTAATACTATATGATGTAAAATGCTTATTGCCTACAGCCAATAAAGAAATGTTTGTATATTTTTAGTCAAATCAAACAAATAGAATGTCCGTAGAATAACGCACAAAAAGTGCTAAATACTCTAAGCGAGTCTTTTACATGTTGAAAGTTAAATCAATAGTACGTGCGACACTAAGAACACGCTTAAGGATGACGTGAGACTTTTATTCACTCATGGTTTATGGAATAAAGAAAAGCTACTTCTTCGAATAAAATAAAGGGTTTTCTTTACCTTTTAAATTTACTTACAAATATTTTAATACAGCATACATATTTCCGAATCTTACAAAATACGTTTGCCGTTATATACGTTGGATGTTGTGAGAATAATATCGAAATTGAGAGCAATACGCTGTATAATTAAATAGAACGATAAGAAAAATGTAGATGTGAACATATACAGGGTGGAACAATTAATTAAGTCGCTCAATAAACAAGACTACAGCTTTATTTTAAAACTTTTATTGAAAAAAAAATCAATTCAGATAACTTGATGATGAAGTAGAGCTTCAGATCTATTCGAAGTAGTCGTCTTCAACCCCAATCACCGCCTCGATGCGGGTCAAAAACTGGGAGCATGCCTTTGCCACAAACGCCGGCGGAAGCTCGGTGAGTACTCGGCATATACTTGGCGAATACTCGACGGATGTCGGCGATCAGGCTGGCTTTGGCTTGTGGGAGGTCATGATAGTGATTTCTCGACGTATGACCAAACGAAGTAGTCCAGGTCAGGGAAGGAGGGGCGCCAGTGAGATGAGTACAATGTCGTAGCACTCCTGAAACCAAGCCTATGTGTCTTTGAACTTGTGGGCCGGCGTCGAGTCCTTCTGCCACATCCAGGGTCTGTAAGTGGCCACTTGATTGCACCAGGGGATCACTACATTTTTCAGCACATCCAGGTACACCTTGGTGTTGCCTATCAAGCCGAGTTCGAAGATGTGAGGTGGCATGATGTGGCCCTCACTTGAAACAACAAAGATCGTAACCGTGTGCCCTCAAGAATTGAACCGTGCGGACTTGCATTTTGAGGGTGCTAGTAATGGTCTTGTTATCATCACGTGGATCAATAGAGAGCATGAGTTGTACAGCGGCGCATCTCCGATCTCGCTCGTTGAACATTGTGCCACTTTCAGACATGATAGAAAGCTCCTATCGCCCTTGAGATTTGTACACAACCGGCCAACTAGTAGGTGACATGCAATAAAAAAATAAAACCGGTTTTCATCAAACGGATATGGAATCATGTCGTCTTTTCAAGGACAACAATTTATTCGTTCCACGCCGTATATATATATATATATATATATATATATATATATATATATATATATATATATATATATATATATATATGTGTGTGTGTGTATATATATATATATATATATATAATGATTACTAAATTTACTCACATAAATTAATATACGAAAATATAAATTTAAGCGTAAACTTTAAGTATTTACTTCAACAGTGCTAAATACGTGGGTAGAGCTAGGTAGTAATTATAAAATATATATGGCGATTAAGCTACACAGAATATTCCGCGTTTCATCCACGCTAGGATTTATCAGGCTAGCCTGGATGAAACGCGGAATATTCTGTGTAGCTTAAATGCCAAACATATTTTATAACTTACTATATATATATATATATATATATATTATATATATATATATATATTATATATATATATATATTATATATATATATATATATATATATATATATATATATATATATATATATATATATGCTAAATCTATTTCTATTCAACAATCTTACTAAGGCTTTTTATCATCCTTATATAAATGAATTCTCTTTTGTAATTATAAACATTTTAGAAGTCGGATTATGTAAGTGTTAAGTCTGCGATAGTTTAAATTTATTTTTTTATTCGGGAATTTAGACTGCATTATTTTTTTTTATTTTTACATGTTGTTTTACGCAAAGCTTCTTTAGACTATATATTGGGTTTTTAGATATGTATGATTAGGTTACCTTCCTCTTATCTATTTGCCTTTCTAATACCAAAAGTACTTAAGCTTTTGTGCATTTTATTCTCATTGCATGTATATGCTAGTTAACATGTCGCAGAATAGATGTTGTAATCTTATTAAATATAATTAATAATAGTTTATATTTTTAGATTTTTTTTAAATATTAGTGTAAATAGTAACCGTATTATTGTACATTTTCTTATTAGGGAAGTGGTATTATCTACTGGAGAGCCATGTATGTAATAGGTGTCCCATTTTTAAATCTTCGAAACAGCTACACGGTAAGCAGATGAGGATCCCCGCTTTCTGTTTATAAAGTTTTAGTTCAGGTTTCCTTTTTTCATCCTTATATAGTTGAATTCTATTTTATGACTGAAGACTTTTGCGAAATGCACGTGCTAAGTCTGTTTATATTCAACAACTTTAGTTAAGGTTTTTTTCATTCATATATAATTGAATTCTCTTTTATGATTATAAACTTTTAGAAGTCGGATTATGTAGGCACTAAATCTGCTATTGTTTTTTTCATTACTGATAATTTAAACTGAATTATTTATTTTTAGTGTTTACATTATTTTACTCAAAGCTTCTTTAGACTATATCTCTATATAATTTTTTCCAATTTGAAATTTTACATAAAAAAGAAAACTGTTTTAAAATCCTTACTCATAGGAGTCAGCTTTGCTCTCTATTACTTAAAACCGTCTATCACCACGCATATAAATGCCTCGCTTGTGAAACTTTAAAGGTTTTGATATGAATATAAATAAAAGTCATATTTAAGCTCAGTCCTGGATATGACCTTAAACTATATCCGATGTTGAAGCCCCAGCTTGCAGGCCTTAGGGAGTGTAGAGCCACCCTTTAATTGCCATTGCTCCCAGGTCCACTCTGACCCGGAGTGGTAGCACCTGTTAGGGTCCCAAATATCGGCTAAATAGAATACGAGTTTAAAAACAAATATACTATATTAAAAAAATCTTTCTTCAAAATCACCAGATTCGGCATTAAATAACCTGAAAAGGGTTGATATGCCGTAAAACAAAACAACCAACCAACCATATTTAAGCTCATCTCGTGATGCTAAACTAAGGCCATTAAATGTTTTTTTTTAATTCTCAGGTAGCCAGGTAAGGAGAATAATCGTGATGATGCACTTAACAATAATATGCATAAAATAAATTACCCTATTTCCAATGACTCTTACACAAAACGGCCACAACTTTTATATATTGATACATCTTTAACATATAAATGATATTTACTCCCATTTGATATTCAATTCACTATTGAATTTTGTGAGCATTTAAATCAGGATATAATATATCGGATCACCTTGTACAAATATCATGCGTTACACTGATACATTTCTTCGATTGTTTTTTTGATTGCGTATGACTTGTATATTTTAGGAAAAAAAAAAAAACAAGAATATGAATTTAAAAAAATTTCAAATCTCATTCCCTAACACGATTTAAGTTTTATTCATTATCGAAAGCAATTAACGGGGTGATTAGTGTTCGGATATGAGTTTGATGTCAAGTGATGTAAACCTGCTACACATCCAGACATATAAGCTGTGCATCAAAAACAAATGGATCAATTAATGGAAAGGGGGGCCTTCTAATCTACATATCGGAGACGTAGCCAAAGTAAAGAGTTAACCTTCCGGTTGCCCTCGTAGACAGCCAATCATGGCAGTATAAATAGTGATTATTATGCTAAACGTTTATTCTGCGTAAACATTCTTATGATAATATTGTCCAAGGTGCATTCTCTATTTCTGTCATTATTAAATTATGTTGTCCTATGTTTGTATCCAAATTATGTGGTATCTTTTACTTATTCTTAATGAATATACATTCATACATGAATATTATGCTCTCTCTCTCTCTCTCTCTCTCTCTCTCTCTCATCTACTCGTTCTCAGTTTCTTTCGCACACACCTCTGCTCACAAGTAGGTGTATATAGTTATAATAATGATGATAATTAATAATTGTATTGACAACATTAATGGAATAAGCAGTATGATTGGCAGCATACGAAACTTAGTGAGGAAACAGGTGGTATACTGGATGGAACCATCTAAGTGTAGAAATCAATTCGAGTAAATAAATAGCAATGTGTAAAATTAAGTTAATATAAAAAAAAAAACTTAAAAAATAAAAATCAACTCGAAATAAAAGTACAGTTCATGAAGACGGATTTATACATTCTGACGAGATTAGTGCAGTTTGCGAACCGACCGTATTTAAGTCTCTGCTCGGGTTTACCCGGAACCTGACGGAAAACGCCGAATTATACCGAGCGTCAATACGCAAATCTTGGAAAACAGATAATAGCAAAATTCATCGGGTAAGAACATCAATAAGAAAGAAATGGAAAACTTAATAAAAACAAAACCAAAAACAACGACCTATCGTAATATTGTCTCATTTTTATTTTTTATTTTTTGTCAGGAATAACTTTCAATCAATTTTTTAAATTTATTTTTCATACATAAAATGTTTTTTTTTCATTAATTATTAAAACATCTTTTTTTCCTGGATTTTAAAAGTAGTTGGTACTAAATCGTAACATGTTTTATTTTATTTTTTATTTTTTGTTTCAAGACTTTTTTGTTGGGAGGGGATAAACCTTTCTTTTGTGTTTTGCCATTTGTTCTGTTAATAACTTTCTATCCTTTAAAATACATGCAAGAGAAATGAAACATTTATTTTATAGATGTATAATAAAGTGAAATTAATAGAACACGTTTTTTCATGTATTCATGTACCCGTTGTTTGTATTAACAAATAACGTTATTTGTTTTCAATTTTAGAAAAAAAAAATTTGCTTGGGCGTCTAATGAAGAGCCGTCTAGTTCATTTTTTCAGTTTTTCTGTTCGAGGTGAACCGGTAGATATATTGCAGTGATATGAATCATCATTTAGAGGTAACGGCTATTTTTTTTATTCTCTTTTGATGTTTATGCTAAAACTGTCTGGTTCTATTGAGTAGCTTTTTTTATTGAGTAATCAATTCTGATTTTGATTGGCTGATCTCTTTGATGATCGACGATTTCTGTAAGGTTCCAGATATAACCGAACAGACGCTTAGATACATCAGGTTTGCAAACTTCACAAGCATTATGTTGACGATATATAGATTATAACATGTATTTTTTCCCTAAAGAAAATAGCACCAAAATCGCTGGCTTTCCCGAAGTGATTGAGTGACTATGAAACGACCTGTGAACGCAAGAGTAAGAAAAAAATCATAGACCTCACGAATAATGAGTAGACTTACAATCACTTTGATTCAAGAGAAAATCATTCATCGTAACTCTGGTTTCCATCCATTAGTTTACAGCATATGCAAATTATTTACGTATCTCGGGAACCCTGGAAACAAAATTGACCGGAATATTTAAAGTTATTAAATTCGCATGGAATTTGATAAATAATAATAATAATAATAATAATAATAATAATAATAATAATAATAATAATAATAATAATAATAATAATAATAATAATAATAATAATAATAATAATAATAATAATAATAATAATAATAATAATAATAATAATAATAATAATAATAATAATAATAATAATAATAATAATAATAATAATAATAATAATAATAATAATAATAATAATAATAATAATAATAATAATAATAATAATAATAATAATAATAATAATAATAATAATAATAATAATAATAATAATAATAATAATAATAATAATAATAATAATAATAATAATAATAATAATAATAATAATAATAATAATAACAACAACAATAACAATAACAACAACAATAACAATAACAACAACAATAACAATAACAATAACAACAACAACAACAACTAATTATATAAACTTCTCCGAATGTAGAAATTTTTCAAAAATTATTAAGCTCAAGTCTTGGATTTTACAAGATTTATTTTGGAATAAATATCATGGAATTGATTTTTATCAAGATTTTAATAAGAATTCTAGACATGTTATAATTGGATTATATCGTTTTTGGACAGGTGAGTTAGCGAAAAAAAGACAAGCCAGTATTTAGTGAAAACGAAATTTATTAAACAAAAGAGCAAATACAATATATTGAATATTGCCAGTAAAACATTTTTTATGAACGGCGAGAAATTTTAATGAGAAACAGCATAGACTAATTACTACTGCTTTATTAATCGGACTATTATTTTTACCTTGATTGTGATCTTCGCCCGGCATCAAATGTCTCTGGTATTGTGCATGTCTAGAAAATCTACACTCCCAGACTTTTCTTCTCCCTTTGAGAATGGGATAGATTGTTGCTAATCGTCTAGGAATGCCTATAGGACAGTCCATACATTTTTGCAGACTGAGATTCTCTTACACTGAAGTGGTGCCTTTCAAATCCCACTTTCCGGCCCTTGTGTCACATCAGCCAACCTAAAGAGAAATATAAATAACTTCTATGGCTGCATCTTGTCTACTTCCGGAATATGCTAACGAACTTCGGAATCTTCTTTTGAATTTCTAGCCAAATGGTTTATTTAATTTACGGGTGTAGATTATTCTCGTTCCATCAACCAATACGTAAATAGCTGGCATTATAATAGGATACAATAAAAATGCGAATGAAGCAGTGGATCGCAATGTTCATATTACTACGGCTAATGCAACCGGAATTAATTACAATTGTAGAAATGGAATAATTGCTTATTACGTGGAAATTGCTTGATTTCAACCCTGGTTTATAAATGTTGAGTGTTGACAAGAAATAATAATAAAGTTTATATCGATAAACTGAACTATTTTGAAATTACAATAGAAAAATGCGAGCATTAAAAGCAACATGGTTAGGCTTAAACATGGAAAAGTAAAGGACTAGTTATTAAAACTGGAAAAGAAAATGACAATATATTCTGGTAAAAATTTAATAAATTTTTAACTTAAAATATTGCAGCATTAAGAAGTGATTATAAAATGCTATGAATTTAATTAAAAAAAAACATCAACTCGTCTGTTTATTAAAGCATCTTGTAAATTAAACAAAAACAAACACCACAGCAAAAATAATAAGAATTTAGTATCCTTTATTATTAAAATAAATCTGCTGGAAAAATGGTGGGATCCTTTTATCGATCCAGTAGATATCTCACTTGTGATGCAATTCTCTATCTATATAAGAGCCAGGTACGTTCAAATATGAAGTACTGTTGCCACATCTGTGCAGGAGCTGCTAGAAAGGACTTGTCCTGCCTTGATAGAGTTCAAAATAGACTTTGTAGCCTAGTAGAAGATGTCCTTTTCTCTTCCCTGCAACCTCTTTCTCACAGAAAAGATGTTGCGAGTTTGTCTCTACTTTATCGTTATTTTCATGTCAAGTGCACAACTGAGCATCAATCTATGCCCTCCCTTGCCAGACTTTCACAAGAAACACTCGTCTAGCTGTAAACACTATCAATAATTTCCTCCACACTTTATCTCTGCCTAAACCTAAACGTAGATTCCATGAACAAAGCTTTTTTCTTAGAACTACACGCCTGTGGAACTGTCTTCCGTTTTCTTGCTTTTCAGCTGACTTCAATATGGTTGTCTTCAAGTCCAACATAAACAAGTTCTTGATGAGCCGTTCGACTTAACAAATTTTCCGAATTTCCATTACTAACGATTACTATACTACTGTACACTCTTTAACTCTTATCCTCGATTAGCTTCTGGACCTTGATAAGTGGTGATGCCTATCGAAAAGAAACAGCCCCTATATAAAAAAAAAGTTTATTTTTAACGAAAAACAAAACATCTCAGGTTTATGATCTGTTTGTTTACAGTGTGAGCAAATCAGTTGCGTATTTTCTGGTATTCTTAAAACTAAATTGATCCGTATATTTGAATTTATTAGATTTGCATTGAATTTGGTAGCGAAATATTAGACGCTAATCTATTAAACTTCAACGAATGTCAAAAGCTCAAGGCTTAGATTAAAAATAAATAAATAGGAATAAATATAATGTAATTGATTTTCATACAATATTTGAATAAATATTCAAGACATAAGTTATAATTGTATTATATCGTTTTTGAACCGGTGAATTTCCGGAAAACAAAATAGAAAATAGTATTTAATTGAAACGAAATATATTGAACAGAAAAGCAAATACAAGGAAGTAAATTTATGGTTATACACCCGTCAGGCAGACAGGTGTGGATTACTGCTATATAACGCCGAGAATCATATGTTCGCAGTCTTTATAATATGTGAGAAATCTATTGTTATCTGTAAGGTGGGAAGTACAAAACTATCGTGATTGTAATTTACGTTAGAAGCTATAACATATTACAAAGCTGTAAATATTATTGGTAATTTATTTTGAACGAATATTCTTTTAGTATTAATCTAAAGTTATGTATGCGTGTATACTTTGTATTACAGGATCTATTAAAAAATTAATTAAGCTCTGACTATTAATAAGGTAAATTTTCCTAAATTCTGTTTTTTACAGACCCTTAATCCTAAGCCGTTTAGATTGTTTTTTTTTTATAATAGGCATCATATAATGCTTTTTGATCAGAAATCGATGAAGGATTCTATACATAAGTTATGATATATTTATATACAGATTTAAATCTTAATAAAAAAGAAAATAAATGTAGAAAACTGTTTTCATCAGAAAACTTATTTTACTAGTGACTGATACTTTTTAGTATAATTATTTTAAGCCTCTGGCATTCGGTTTTTGGGTTGGCTTACTGTTTGTTTTTAATTTAAACTTCTGTTCAGTACTTTTGTAAGGCATGTTATAATGCTTACAATAATTACCTTTATTTATTATAGTGTCTGTGTGTCATACTATCTACGATGTTCAAAGTGTTTTATAACCTGGATTAAGGATGATATTCGGGATTGTTTATTCTCTTTCACACAGACTTATAAATGCAAGTTTTATTATTCAATGTAAAGCGTATACTATTATGAGATGATATATTGTGTGAGATTGCCAGTATTTACGTGAACAGTGCTAAATTCGTAAATAGAGCTTACTAGTAAAGTGTAAGATATGCATTTATACAGCACACACACACACACACACACACACACACACACACACATATATATATATATATATATATATATATATATATATGGCAATCATATGCAGGCACACTCACACAAATCTAGTATTATATAAAAGAAACATTGTCTGAGTGTCTATGTGTCTGTGAGTTCGTTCCCTATGAACTCGAAAACGGCTGAGCCGATTTTTATGGAATTTTCCACAAAGCTACTTATGTACCTGGCAGTAGTTATTGATAGGTTTTTCATCGAATGTCTTCTATAAGTATCGATTATTTAAAAATTCCGATGAAAGAAGAAAGAAGCGATTGGACTAAAGCTAACGCCTAACATCAAAAGTGCACCCGAGAAGTTTTATTATCACACAAGCCGAAAGGCTCGACATATAAAACTAACAGAAGGTATTTGATATGGCAGGGGCGCGTTCGAAATGAAGGTATCTGCTTAAAGCACAATTGCACAATGATACTTGACTTTTTCATTTTAAACGTGAATTCAAACAAGAGAGTATTCTAACGATCAAAACTCATGAATACCTGCGTGAATCACAATGCCCAAATGTCAAATATTCCATGTCATGAAGCTATAATTAATTAGATTTCGTATTCACCACTATGCGCACACATGTAGAACCCAAGCCTCACACACACTATAGGTGCCTTCAGTTTGGAAATTCTTTTCACTTTGGTGAGATTTTCCCGAACGGAAAATATATATTTTTAGCTGAACATAAAACATATCATTTGTTTGGAACTGTTATATTTTGTATGAATCAAAAATCTATGAAATTTGAATTTCGCCACACACACACACACACACACACACACACACACACACACACACACACACACACACACACACACATATATATATATATATATATATATATAAACTTTGGAACTAACCTGTTGGATTGAAGTTTTTAATTCGACCGTGTTTGGATTTTACCATTCTTGGATTTTTTATCCTTCACCGGACTATCCATTCATGTGAAATCTTTTTATCATTTTTTCTTTTACCTGCTATTCCCCTTACCTCACCCTTTTTTTAACCAAGTAAGATCTGTGACTTACTTGTGGTTTCATTAAATACTTTTACATGCAAAATCCGATCCCGCATTTTGCTAATTCCTGCCCTCTGATCAGAAGGAGAGTATTTCTTCGAAACTCCGCGGATTAAGGACTATCCACTTATCTTGTGCTTCCTTTTTAAAATTAAATATGTTTTTAAGATGTTTTTTAACATTTTTTAATAATTTATTTGTTCAAATATATATAAACATATATATATATATATATATATACACATACATATATTACATACATATATATACATATATACATACATATATATACATCCATACATATGTATACATATATATACATATATATACATTCATATGCATATATATACATATATATGCATATATATACATACATATACACATACATATATATACATGCATATATATATACATGCATAGACATAAATATACATATATACATACATATATATATACATATATATACATACATATATATATAGAGAGAGAATACATAACAAAAAGTTATATTCTAAAATTCATGATGTTGACCATCTTTCAATTTATTCCTTTAATTCAGTTGACTTATACAATTCTTTACAGTATGTTTCGTAGTGCAAAATCAATCTCTTAATTATTATATCAATCAGAGAATCTATTATGCCCTAAACTCATCAGAAGAAATAGCAACACTCAATCCGTCAAAAGGAATTGAAGTGTGATTTGGCATGATTAAAATTGAAAAAAAAATTAATATGGCGTAATGGAAAAATAAAAAGGTATTTACAGTCTCTCTTCAAATTTTCAGATTTTAATCATGTCAAATCGCACTTCAATTCTTTTTGTCGGATTGATTGTTTCTATTTCTTCTGATAACTTAAGGGCATAATAGATTCACTGATTGATATAATAATTAAGTGATTGATTTTGCGTTACGAAACAGATACTGTCAAGAATTGTATAAGTCAACTGAATTAAAGCAATAAATTATAAGATGGTCAACATCATGAATTTTAGAATATACACTTTTTGTCATGTATTCTCTATGTTACTCTGTAATTACATTGAGCTTCTTAAATAAGGATTGATATATATTATAAAAATATATATCTACAGAAATATATATATATATATATATAAATATATATATATATATATATATATATATATATATATCACCTAGTTGGTGAAAGCTTATAAGAATACACAAGTTATTTGTTTTTATAAGTCATATAAATCATTTCGCAGCGATTAAATTGCCTATTAAAATTCCATTTAGAACTTTTGATAAAAAAGCACTTTTGCAAATAGAAAATGCTAAATTTATTTAAACAGTGTATCAAACCGACGAAATATTTACATTGATTGACTCGAGTTTCCAAAATTTAACATCTATGTGTATTATACAGGGTGGTCTAAAAGTTTTCTGATAGACATGGACTTGCATGTTTATTCGTGGATTGACTTACTCCAAAAATGTGCAGGGTGGTCCAGAAGTCTGGTTTCCCTTGTCAAACTTCAGCACCAGATTAAACAATGACCATAAAAAGTATTGTATAAACGATCACACGAGCTATTGCGCGTACACCTTTTGTGGAGCGAAAATACCGATTTTCACATGGACCTTCTCGATATGTGACAAAATCTATTAAAGTGAATAAACTGAATTTAATACATGAGATTTTCTATTATTGAAGTTTTATTGTTCAATGTCATTTGCATATTTTTTATAGAACAGCTTGCATTAAATGCATGTGATTTGTATTGCCTTATTGATGATTCTTGTTTTGTTGTTAAATTTTCCTAAGGATAATACAATTGTGTACGACTTCGTTTATTATTCAATAAGAACTCATCATTCTATCACAGCGAAATAATACGTGCCATTCATTATCTCGTCTATAAGGATCCAGGCTTTTCGTATAGGCATTTAAAATTACCGCGGACTCTTGAAAATCCAGTATTTTATTGCTATACATCTTATAAGATGACTGACCAATTTTTATGATTTCAGGTACAAATGAACAGCTACAAAGGGAATTGGAATGCACTCTACTAAAGCCAGAGTGTGGCGCAATATTCCCTGAGAGGATTTGTTTTGCAATACTGCGTTTTATATTGTCACCTAAAGCCAGATAATAAAAACACAATATAGAGACGATGTGGGAGATTTATTCACAGAGGTTAAAGAAATGATCTCAGAAGATTTTGCACATAAAAAAAATCACATCTTTGAGATGGTATCCAAAATAAATTACTTATGACTTCCTGAAGAATCTGCTGGCGTTAGTTTATCTCTCTAATTTGCATTCTGGTAACTTTCAATTCTTGAATAGATAAAGGCCTAATCACATACATCTAAGTGAATTCCCACTTACGCGAAAATTATGTCTACGCTCATTTTGAGGTTTGATAATTGATTCCTCATTTTGATAAAATAATTTTACCGCTTGAGTTCTTTGTGATATCCTGTATTTCTTCATAATAAATTTCCAACGTCTTATTCGCAACACATGTGAATAAAACATTAAAAATGGCGAAATGAGGGCATACTGTGACCCCTCATTGGCATTTGCGCCACCTTGTATTTTATCAAATCTTGTAAACACAAGTTTCTTCTTAATTACAATAGTTTAGTTTTTTTTATTTTTATTTTCCTGATAATTTTTAACCCCCAAATCAAAAACGATACATAAATAGTACATACATACTACATCGAATCACGTTCAAATGATAAAACATGAAGGAAACGTTTGATATAAAACAGAAATATTTCATAGTCAAGGAAGCCGCATGTAAGGCCGTTACACATTAGCAACTATCCAAACATTGTAGATATGACCATGTCCTTCAGTAAAAGTCTGGATGTCGCATTTGCCATCATTAGATAAATATTTACAGAATCCTCATTTTGAATTTGTGTGGGAAAATCGATGTAGTATTTTTTTTCTGCAACTTTTGAGACAAGTGTTTCTGCTCCTTCTCTTCCCATCGTTTCTTCTTTTCCCTTTCTTCTTCTTGCCATTCTCTTTTGTGGCTCCTCCCATTTATACTACTGATTCTTTTTCTGTTTTCCTTTCGATCCATTCTCCTTCTCGCTCACCTTTCACTTCTCTTTAATTTCCTTTTTTATTCTCGTGTTTTCTTCATTTTCTTTTTTATTGTTTCTTATTTTTCTTTTCTTCTGCTTCCTTTTTTTTACTTCTTTTTCTTATACTATTTCTTTTTTCTTTTTATTATTATTATACTTCTCCTTTTTCCTCATTTTTCATTTATAAATATGAGTGATTCCGCAATAATAATAAACAGCTATGTTTCCACAAGACTGAGAGACAACACCTATTAGTAATTTTTTTTACGTTATTGGAGGAGCTGTATACCATTGATTTTTCTCTTATAACAACACGTTGCTTCTCCTGATTGTGAGTGGAAAAAAGCATCCCTCAATATCCAGCAACAGAAACAACACTTCTGGAGCCAAATATGGGGGCAGCCACAAGACAACAAGAAAACACAAACTAGCTGAACAATATAAACAATTAACTCCAGGAAATTGAAGAAGAGAGAGAGAAACAGAATATAATGAAAAAGCGCTCAAGACGATTCTAAGGAAAACGGCAAATTGGAAAACACCAAGTCGTAATGGGATACATGCATTATGCTTTTAAAAGTTCACGACACTATAGGATAGTCTTCTGCAAAGTCTGGGGACATAATATGCAAAACAAAAGTACCAGACTGGATGACCAATAGACGAACTACGTTAATACAAAAAGACACTGAAAAAGGATTACCCCAAGTCATTACAGTCCGATTACCTGCTTACCGACAATGTGAAAAATTTTAACGGCACAGCTGAATGAAAAGATTTATTTCTATCGGACAATCGTGGATAAAAAGGATGTTGGAAAAAGAAGGGCCACCGAACTTACTATACATAGATAAAAAAAAAACAAATATTGAGAGAGGTAAAAAACATAATAGCTAGAACCATTGCCATTGCATGAATTGGTTAAAATAAAAGCCTACGGCAAAATCACAGAAGCATAGATAGTTAAATGTCCAAGAATGTACAAGCTATCCAACAAGATTATTAATATTATTACGCAAGCAATGGATACATGAAGAGTGGAAGTGACAGCTTGAGGATAGCATCTGAATAAGAATCCGACCCAAATACATACTGAGGAAATGTAATGCCGGATACAAGTTTATAGACACAGTACGGAATAAACAATCTCATGTATATGGATGACCCAGTACTGTTTTCAAAAGCAAAAATTAACTAGAGAAGCTGATAAAAATAACTAGAATATTCGGGCAGGACATTGGGATGGAATTTAGAATGGAAAAATGCGTATTACTGGAGATGAAAACGGGAAAACTAGAAACATCAGAAAGTATGGAACTAACCAAAAGCAGTACCGCTTATAATGTACTCTAGATCGCTCATGGCATGGACGTAAGAATAATTTAGACACTTCGATCAGTGGACGAGGAAACTACTGACAATGCGCACTGTATTACGCCCAAAAGAACGTACTGACTGAGTATGTGAACAGGAACGAAGAATGAAGAGTAATGATAAACGTAGAAGACTGCGTGGAAAGCACAAAAAGACTTAGAAAAGTACATAATTAAGAACACAGAAAGCTTGATCACCGCAGCGAGAACACTACCTCGAAATATACAGGAAACGATAAAATCAGAAACAAAAAGATAACAATAAAACAGTGGGAAGATGAAGAGCTACATAGACGATTATACAGAATAATAAAAGAAAGGAACTGTGAAAACGCATGGGTGTGGCTAAGAAAATGACACATGACTAGAAAAACAGAAACCCTGCTGATAGATGAACATAACAACGCGATTATGGCCAACCACATTAAAACGAAAACAGATAAAACCCAAGAAACAGTAAATGTAGACTATGAAAAGAGACAAAACAGTAAACAAATCACAAGAGAATGTAGCAAACGTGCTCAGAAGGAATATAAAGACTGGCACGACTGCATGGGGAATGCAGTGACTACATCTCGAACATGTAAACAAATTCTTCAAACGTTCACCGAAGACAATAATGGAAAACACAAACCACAAAAATCCTTTCGGAAATAGAAATAGATACAGATAAACTCATCCAAGCAATAAGACCAGGCGCCATAATAATTAACAAGAAGAAAAGAAACTGACAAATTGTAAATTCTGCTGTCCTAGCAGTCCAAAGTATGAAGATCAAAGACAAAGAAAATCGAAACAAATGTGAGGAGCTTTTCTAAGGCAATAACGGCATATGACACCAGAAGAAAATCAATATAATACCAATAATTGTAGGAACACTAGGAGCAGTCCCATCAAAAAATGATAAAACTTAATAAAAAAATAGGAATAAACATAAAGACTGGAACTATGAAACAAACCGTAAAATTGTAAATTGCAAATCTCCCGAAAAAGAAAAAAAAACAACACCCAATAAACTTGTGAGTCAGCTCGACCGGTACGACACCAAATAGTCGAAGGGTCAAGGAGGATGGAAAAATCGCAAAGGAAACGCACAAACCAACCCTTCATTCTATGAGTGCGAAAAGGAATGCGATTTTTGGGGATGCTTATTGCCACCCAAATTCCAGTGAAGACCAATAATCCGTACCAACGAGAAATCAATGGTAAACGTCTGTTGCGATAACTCAAATTCATTCGTAATGGTAATCGAGAGAAAGGGAGTACTTGGAATTATGGGAGACTTAATGTCACTCAGATTCCAGAAAACTACACAGGTTGCTTTTAAAGAAAAATCGTTGATGATTACCTGTGAAAACTCCTGTATAACACTAATAATAATAATAATAATAATAATAATAATAATAATAATAATAATAATAATAACTGCTGCAGAAGACAACTTGATAAAAACCAACCACATCAATGCAAAAATCGACAAAACGCAAGAAAACAGCAAATGCTACTCTGTGGACAAAGAGACGAGACGATAAACCATATAATAAGTGAATGCAGCAAACTGGCCCGAAAGGAACACAAGAACAGAAAAGACCAAGTGGAAAGAGTAGTACACTGGGAATTATGCAAACAACTGCATTTCGAACGCACGAACAAGTGGTACAAACATAAGCCGGCAATTGTACTTGAAAACAAGAATCACAATGTCCTATGGGACATGGACATACAAACTGATAAACCCATCCAAGAAAGAAGACTGGCTTTCGTAATAGTTAACAAGAAACACAAATCCCGTCAAATCGTAGACTTTGCTGCCCCAGCTGACAACATCGTGAATATCAAAGAAAAAGAGGAAGGGAGCAAATACACAGAGCTAGCCAGAGGACTGAAAGGGGCATGGAAGATGAAGAAAATCAAAATAATACCTTTAATAGTAGGAGCTCTAATAACAATTCCGAAAAACTTTGAAAACGAATGGGAGTAATTGGAATCAAAGGAAAGTCTGGAAAAATACAAAGAACAGCAATTATGAAAACAGCTGAAATATTAAGAAAAAAACCCTTGAATGTGGAAACTAACACACGGGAGCAACAAGCGCGGGCCAGACACACATCTGCAAAGGCAAAACATGAAACACTACATGGAACCAAGAACACTGTAACCGCATATCTATAAGTTCTCTAACCCAACCCTACCCCCATTGCCATATCACTAACCCCCCCCCCCCAAAAAAAAAAGAGCGAGACCAAATAACCAAGTAGAGTCAAGGAGGAAGTGAAGACCGATGAACTGACTATACCTCAGCCGAATAAGTGCGAACTGAACTGGGACCGTGGCGAGGCTTATTGCCACTCAAATTCCAGCGAAGACTAACAGCTGCTGCCAACGAGAAATCAATAGCAAGTAGCTGTTTCGATAATGCAAATTTAGTTGCAAATGTTATCGAAAGAGGTAGACAGTACTGGGAACCTGGGGAGACTTGTTGTCATTCAGCTTCCAGGCAACACCACAGGCTGTTTTCAGGGAAACATCTCTGAAGACCTGTGTGAAAGCTCCTTGTGAGCCAATAATAATAATAATAATAATAATAATAATAATAATAATAATAATAAATAATGATAATAATAAAATTAATGATAACACAGAACTGGCCAGAACCCTGGAAAAGATACGAAACATAAAACACTCAAGATAACACTGATAACCATATGAGTACTGGGATCAATCTCGAAAAAAAATGAAAAAAAAATATAATAGGCATTGGATTCGGGATCAAAGACCTTGAAAATACAACGGATTCTTATAATGAAGACGACTGTAATCTTAATTAAAAACCATGGAATGTGGAAACCATACCCACATATATTACGAACATTCACCAGCAACTTGAATACTGCAAGTGAACAAAAAACAAAATATGACCAAAGCGAAGCAAGAAACTCGAAACCGCGAAAGTGTTAAATTAACTTCGTCCTCACCTAAAATAAAATAAATAAAGTGTAGTGCCTGCATCGACTAGCACCATATGGGATATTCGAAAAAGGGTTGAAGACAATGAGAACGAAAAGAGAAAGCACTAACTACACCGCCACTGAAAGAATGCGAAGGAAACTGGGACCTTTGGAAGGCTTATTGCCACCAAATTCCAGTGAATACCAATGGTTATTACCGACAAGAAATCCATGGCAAGTTGCTATTTTGATAACACAAATTAATTTCCAATGGTTATCGAAAGAGGGGAAGAGTACTGGAAATCCTAAGACACTTATAACTACGCCGTCTCTAAGGAATAATAATTGTTTCTGTCAGTGAGCAAATTCTGATGATGATCTTTGTGGAAACTTTCATAATTATTATTATTATTATTATTATTATTATTATTATTATTATTATTATTATTGTTGTTGTTGTGGTGGTGGTGGTGGTGGTGGTGGTGGTGGTGGTGGTGGTGGTCGTCGTCGTCGTCGTCGTCGTCGTCGTCGTCGTCAGCAGCAGCAGCAAAGGAGGTTTCACACAGGTCTTCAGAGATGTTCCCTGAATACAGCCTGTGGTGTTGCTCGGAAGCTGAGTGACAACAAGTCTCCCCAGTTTTCCAGTACTCTCCACCTCTTTCAATAACATTTGCAACATAATTTGCATTATCGCAACATCTGCTTGCAATTGATTTCTCGGTGGAAGCAGCTATTGGTCTTTGCTCGGATTAAGATGGCAATGATCCTCCCCAAGGTCCCAGTTCTCTTCACATTTATTCGGCTGAGGTCTGGTCAGTCCAGCCGACTTGGTTATTTGGTCTCACTCTTTTGTGTGTGGGGGGCAGTGATGTGGCAATGAGGGTAGCGTTGAGTTAGAGAAGTTATAGATAATGCGATTTCAGTGTTCTTGGTTCCATTATTGTTATTGTTGTTGTTATTGTTGTTATTATTATTATTATTATTATCATTATTATTATTATTATTATTATTATTATTATTATTATTGAAGAAGAGTGGGAATCTAGAGGAGGATGATCTAATAGTGTCGTAAGTTTGGTATCTCAGTTAAAATAGTTTAACAATAACAACCTACATTTAGTGATTGCAAAGGAAGTGATTGAATGGATTAGCGAATGAAATGATTAACGAAAGCAAACTGGATGAAACTGTGATGAAAGAACTGAGAAATTGGAAGTGCTGAAGAGAAATGTAAGCGATGATGTGAGATGGACAATTGAGGAGGAATTGTAATCCTATGGTTATGAGAAGCGATGAGAAGGAGTTAGAAGTATATAAGGCAGATGAGATCAATGACTCTGAGACAATGGAACCTGTGGAAGGAGCAGCTGTAGGGAGAAGTGGTTATGAAGCTTTGACTTTCGTGGAAAAAGAAGCACTTCAGAAGTTAAGAGAGATTCTTCTTAGAGATGAGATCATAGATATTCCAAACATTAATAGTAGTGATAGGCGGAAGGTGAAAAGCGAGGTAAAAATAATTCAAGGAGTAATTCACAACATCATAAGAAAAAAAACATATCGATTACGGAACTTAACCGGCTCCTGTATGCAGCGTCATACGTTGCTGCGAATCGTCTTGGGTTAATACAGAAGATAAAGAGGGAAATTAAGGATAGAAGGCCATACTGGCAGAGGTGGCTTGAGGAAATCTTAAACGGTGTTGGAAAGACAATTGTAGGATTGAAGAAATAAGAAAAAGAGTTAAACTAAGACAGAAAACCAAGGACGAGCTTGAAAGGCGGTATAGATTGCTGGAAAAGGGAACGATGACCGTTCTAACAATATTGAAATAGAATGTCCACACTGGTGGTATGAAAATTAAGAACTTTGTTGGGAAAAGTGTTGCGTCTCGGCAAAACAACCTTTTCCGGAACAATCAGTTTCAGCTGTATAAAAAAGTAAATGGTAGTAAACAGGCGGGAAATAACACTCCAACTACAGATGATGCCAGGAAGTGCTGGAGTGGGATTTGGTTTGTCGAAGGGCGATATAATGAGAAGGCTAGCTGGTTGGGAGAGGTCAGAGCAAGGCTATCAGGAATGTAGCAGATGAAGAACGTTGAGATAACCATTGATAACGTGAAGGCTGGCATACGAGGGATGACAAACTGGAAGGCAGCTGGCCCAGATGGATTGATGGGCTTCTAGTTCAAACAGTTCCAATGCCTTTATTCACCTATAGATTCTGCCCTGCAAAGGATCGTAGAGTTGGGAGATGTCCCTGATTGGCTTGTTAAGAGTAAGACGACACTGATTTGGAAGGATCCTGCAAAGGGAACAGCTGCCAGCAACTACAGACCAATTATATGTCTACCACTAATGTGAAAGATGTTAACCGGAATCTTTGCAGAAAAAAAGTTTATAGACATCTTGAGAGTAATGGTGTTTTCCCCGATGAACAGAAAGTGTGTCGGAAAGGGTCGAGGGGTACCAAGGAGCAACGAATGATTAATAAGGCAGTAATGCAGGACGCAAAGAGGAAGAAGAGAAATCTGAGTGTAGCTTACGATATGGTTCCTCATTCATGTATCCGTGAAACACTGTTCATGAGAAGGCTGCTGGGAATGTGATAGGGTTTTTTGAAACAAGTACGACTCAATGGAAAACGGTGCTGACAGCAAACACAGAGGTGCTGGGACATATTGGCATTACACGTGGAATATTCTAAGGAGATTCGTTATCTTCACTTCTTTTTGTAATGATAATGATGCCACTGAGCATCCTCTTGAAGAGAGAGAAGCTGGGGGTAAAACTTTGGATCTGGTGGCAGACGCCTCAACTATCTACTGTTTATGGATGATTTGAAGATATTCGGTAGAAATGAGAAGGAAATGGAGAGACTGGTAGAGCTCGTAAGGACATACTCGGAAGACATCGGGATGGAGTTTGGGATTAGTAAATGTGTGGTGCTGGTGATGAAAAGTGGAGTAAATGTTCATGCGAATGAAATAGTGCTGCCAAATCGAAAATTATGAAGGAAATAGAAGATATAGAGTATAGGTATTTGGGAGTGTTAGAGAGTGTAGGCATCATGAACAGAGAGATGAAAGAGAAAGTCAGGAAGGAGTATTTTAGAAGAATGAAACTAATTTCGAAGTCGAAATTATATGGAGAGAACCTAATGAAAGCGGTGAATGCATGGCACTCAGTGCGGGAATTTTAGAATGGTCTGACAAGGAGTTATATACCAGGGATATCAACACTAGAAAAGTTTTAGCAGTGTTTGGTATATTCCACATTCAAAGTAGCGTAGCGAGGCTGTATCAGAAGAGAAAAGACGGTGGGAGAGGATTGAAAAGTATAAAATATTGTGTTAGAACTGAGGAGATGTGGTTTAAGAAGCATGTGGTTAGTAGTGAGGAGTGGATTCGTAAGGTTGTGGCCAATGAAGTGGGGGTATGTGAGACCAAATCTGAGTATGTGAAACGTATAGATACAGAAAGGGAAGAGGAACTGCTATGAAGAAAATGCACGGAAATTTCTTCCAGGATATAGCAGAAGTGGCTGATGAAAGATAATAGCAATGGCTTAGAGCTGGGTATCTTGCTAAGAGCACTGAACTTTTGTTTGTGCAACACAAGAGCAGGAATTAGCGACACGACTGTTCAAAAAGTAGTTTAGGAGAGGAGGTTGCGACAGAATGCTGGATGCGTGGTAAGACCTCATAGGCAATTGCGCACCTTGCAGCAGGGTGTAGTGGATTGGATCTTTGGAGCTCTTGGTTGGGAGCCGGGATTGAGGGAAATCCTCTGGAAATGAATCATATGAGAGATGTTGATAAACGAAATCAGAATTATTAATATTATTAATAGCATCCTTCTTCACGGCAGCGAATCATGGGCAACTTACAGCCACCAAGAATAGACAGTAAACACATTTCACACGTGTAGTTTGCGGGGAATTCTTGAAGCTACAAAGTTACAAATAATGCTGGGCTCGCAAGGGCTAATATCCTAGTCGTTGTTCCTACTATTGGTAGTGTTATCTTTACTTTTTTTCCTTTTCCAGAGCACTTTGAGCACATTGACCAGTTCCATGTATTTGCTCTGTTTCTTTGATCTTCACTTTATCGTCCGGTGAACGGCAACATTAATCATGTGGCAGGACATTTCCTTCTTGTTAACTATTATGACATCCCGTCGTCTTGCTTGGATGAGTTTATCCGTTAGTATATCCATGTCGCATAAGATCTTGTGATTATTATTATTATTATTATTATTATTATTATTATTATTATTATTATTATGAGGTCACAAGGTGCTTTTACACAGGTTTTCAGAGATTTTCCCCTGAAAACAGATTGTCGTGTTGCCTGGAAGCTGAGTGATAACACTCTCCCCAGATTTCCAGTACTCTCCACCTTTTTTGATTATATTTGCAAATAAATTTGCATCATCGCAACAGCTAATTGCCATTGATTTCTCGTTGTCAGCATCTATTGGTCTTTGCTGGGATTTAACTGACAATAAGCTTTCCCAAGGTCCCAGTTCTCTTCGCACTTATTCGGCTGATGTCTGGTAAGTTTTTGGGGAGGGAGCCGTGATGTGGCAATGGGGGTAGGGTTGGGTTAGAGAACTTATTGATATGCGATTCAGTGTTCTTGGTTTGGTTCCATGTAGTGTTTCATGTTTTACCTTTGCAGAAGATTGTCTGGCCCGCGCTTGTTGCTCCTGTGTGTTAGTTTCCACATTCAAGGGGGTTTCTTAATATTTCTGCTGTTTTCATTGTTGTTGTTCGTTGTATTATTCCAGTCATTCCTCTGATTCCAATTTCTCTCATTCTTTTTCAAAGTTTTTTGGGATTTTTCCTAGTGCTCCTACTATTATAGGTATTATTTGATTTTCTTCATTATTATTATTATTATTATTATTATTATTATTATTGTCGTGTATTACAAATTATCGGGAGTTGTACTTTTATTATTTAATACTGACAAAGTAGTACTTGAGACAATGTGTGGCGAGAGAAAGAGAGAGAGAGAGAGAGAAAGAGAGAGGGAAAGAGAAAACAAGAACGAAAGAAAGAGATAGATATGGGTAGAAAATGGCAATATAATAAATGTTCGTTTGTGATAATCCAGATTAGAAATTTGTCCAGTTTTTGCAGAGATTGTGCAAATCGTACATGCAAATATCTTTTTAACACCGTCTCTTCTCTATCGCTTCCCTCATCTAATTCTCTGTGCGTCTGTTTGGAACTCAAGCTCACCTCCCATTCACCGGTAGCCGGCGCATTAAATGGCGTCATTTTCATTCGGACATTAATGCAATGTTTCGATTGAGAATGTACCATGTGTCGTTTTGTCACCTTTCCTACTCGAATAACAAACATTTATTTCAACTGCATCTCATGCTACATTTCTCCGTCTCTCTCTACTTCTTTCTCTTTCCATCACCTTCTCTCTTCGGTAATTGTCGTCTAACTCTTTTTGTTTGTTTGTTTATCTGTCGCATCCGTTTCTCTCGCGCATATCTTCTCGGTTAGTTTTCCTGTGTAAAACTGATTTTGGTAACCTGCCTTCTATGTCTCTCTTTCTTCTTCTCTTTTTCTATATCTCACTCTCTCCCGGTTAGTTATCCTCTATAACCCCCTCACTCTTTTTCAATCAGTCTTTCGTATACCTCTTTCTGTCTATTTTTTACCTCCTTATCTCTTTCTCACACGCTTTCTCTCTCTCTCTCTCTCTCTCTCTCTCTAGTCGTCATTTTTAACTTTGTATCAATCTATTACTCCTCTCTCTCTCTTTCTCTCTGCCAGTTCTCTGTAACTATTGCTGCCTTTCTGTCCCCTCTCTCTTTCTCTCTCCCCTCTCTGCCTTTTCTTATTTATAACTTCTCTATCTGTCTTTTTTTTCTCTATCCATCTCTATCTAAATGAGCTTTAAACTAATGACATTACTGTGCGAATGTGTAAATAAAAAAATACGTGTCTTTGGGTAAGTGTTTGTTAGTGTATGCGAATGCCTGTGTGTGAATTAGTAACCAATACTCGATGACATACGTGTTAAAATGCGATAACCGCATCCGGATACGTTTCTAATAGCGCCCTTCATATATACCCACCGCCATGTCACTTACATTCATCCTTGAGCTGCTATGATCAAGTATCAAATGCGATACGTGGAATCATGTTGAAATATCGTCGACATGCGTGCCGGAAAGACCAAATAGATAGCGTCCATTTGATGATAATAAAAAAGGGGGGGACATGAAACTTGATACACAAGTTCAGAAATTAATAGAACTAAACTCGACAATATAATAAAATAGATGTGAGTAATAGAAATGTGTGAGAAAAGCCCAATCAGAAAAACAAAATCACCATATGGGGACGGAAAGACGATTTGGCTTCAGTCGATTTATTTAATGATCATTAATAATTTTAATAATAATTAGGAAAAATGTTTTGAATTTAAACCAAGATACGTTAAAAAAATTAGGAAAAAATAATTAAAAACAAAAAAAATCTTATTATTTAAAATATGACGAGTATTACTAATATTACAATTATCTATACATTAATACGATACCGTATTTGTTACTTTCTCTGTCACGCTTACATCAAGGTCGTTTGATTGATATGTACTTCCATTTCTTGTTATAAATACTTTTACCAAGAATTCTTCATAACTTTTGGTTTCGGTTTCGATTATGGTTGAAGAAACACAAGTTACATATATATATATATTCATGAGTTTTTATTTCGGTTTCGAATCAATCTAATGCATCGATATCATATGAATATATATATATATATATATTATTTTTGAAATCACAACTTTATAATATATAGAAATCGATAAAACATGAACTCTATAATAGTATATACGAAATCTGAAAAGATGAAAATATCATATTTAAGCGTACTTTGCAACCGGGCTTTGTGCTAGCTTAGATAAATACTTTTGCAGTTTAAAAAAAAGCTACAGATCGTCTCCATTTATATCGAACATCTACAAAATGCTGACATCAATATATTACAGATAAATGAGCCCCCTGTTGAATTTCTACAGGCCCCACTAGTAATACTAATATTACTAGTATTAATAAGTAGTTGGATATTTCAGATGTCAGTTTAAGACGTCGGGCTTTTAATAGTATTGAGGAAAATCATTTTTTATGGCTTGATCCGTTTGTTTTAGGATATAGCTTGATTACTTATGAACCTAATACGCTGGAATTACAATCTTTTTCTTCATTTAAGAAAAAAATCCGGGGATTTTTAAGATTATCTTTGAGATCACTGCACTAGTTATATATATATATATATATATATATATATATATATATATATATATATATATATATTAAGTAATGTGATTTATAATTTAAAATTTAAAAATCAAATTTTAATTAAATTAAAAATCAGTTTCATAAAAAGGAACAACAAAATCAATTATCTGTACGATCGTTTCGGAAAACAATGCTTTCTATTGTGGTATACATCAAGTTATGTAGAATAATTATATATAGTTTTTTGGTAAGCAAGGTCTCCTCATCAGCAAATTTAGGAGGGTTTTTATTGAATTTAAAAGACACCATAAATAAACCTAGCATTAAAAGTAAGGCAGATGAATCTCTGCACCAAGTTCTACTAGGGTTTCAATAAGGACAGCAGTCTGTACGGTCATGTGTAGGCAACCAGCAATGCGTGCACCTTTGAGGATCTTTTGCGGACCATAGCGTTTCCTCATTTGCATCAAACCAGGCATTTCTTGCTCTGCAAGCGTAATGGCTAAACGACCACTTTCAGCCAAAGATATATCAGCAACTTTATACGCTGGTTTTCCTGACATGATACGACGTTTCAGCTTTTGCAGTAACTTTTTTTATTAAGAAAGTCATTCTTAACATATGAAATGGAGAGTGTTCTGTAACTATTTTATATTTTCACCTAACAGTTTAATAAACAAAAGATAATACTTATGCAGAGAAGGTACCGTGCTGAAATAATACCGTTATTTAGAAAGCTATTCTTAACATGGGGAGGGAGTTTTGCATCTATTCTATACTTTCACCTAACAATTTAATAAACAAAAATAGATAGTACGTATGCATAGAAAATACCGTGTTGAAATAATGTTATTTAGAAAGACATTCTTAACATGGGGATGGTATTTTGTAACAATTCTGTCTTTTCACCTAACAATTTAAAAACAAAACATGCTACTTATGCAGAGAAGCTACCCCGCTGAAATAATGACGTTATTATTTAAAAAGCCATTCTTAACATGGGGATAGGGATGTTTTGTAACTATTCTGGACTTTCACCTAACAATTTAATAAACAAAAGTTAAACTTAAGCAGAAAGGAACAGTACTGGATCATTAACATTATTTAGAAAGCCATTCTTAACATGGGGAGGGAGGATGTTTTCTAACTATTCTGTGCTTTCGGTGCTAATGCAGAGAGTGATCTGCGCTATTTTTTAAATCGCATTTCCACGTTTAATTAAAGTTTTATGATATGTTTTTTATTCAATTGTAAGGTTAAAGTACAGAATAGGTACAAAACCCCCTCCCCATGTTAATAATGGCTTTTTAAATAAAAACGTTATTATTTCAGCACGGATCACTCTGCATGAATACCGATTAACGTTTTGTTCTTTGCTTTTTTTACCGTATTTTTTTGTTTTTTTACAAGAAAACATTTTTTAACAAACATTGAAAGTACACGTTTTATTTAAAAAAAATTTTTTTTACAGAAGTTGTTTTTACATAAGAAAATATGAAAGCTTTTTCTTTATTAAAGAAATTGGGTACTCGTGCACTTATTGATCCGTGCTGAAATAATAACGTTATTATTTAAAAAGCCATTCTTAACATGGGGAGAAGAGGGTGTTTTGTAACTATTCTGGACTTTCACCAAACATTTTAATAAACAAAAATTAAACTTAAGCAGACAAGGAACAGTACTGAAGCATTAACATTATTTAGAAAGCCATTCTTAACATGGGGAGGGAGGATGTTTTCTAACTATTCTGTACTTTCGGTCCTAATGCAGAGAGTGATCCGCGCTATTTTTTAAATCGTATTTCCACGTTTAATTAAAGTTTTATGATATGTTTTTTATTCAATTGTAAGGTTAAAGTACAGATTAGGTACAAACCCCCTCCCCTCCCCATGTTAAGAATGGCTTTTTAAATAATAACGTTATTATTTCAGCACGGGCCACTCTCTGCATGAATACCGATTAACGTTTTGTTTTTTGCTTTTTTACCGTATTTTTTTGTTTTTTTTTTTCAAGAAAACCTTTTTTTTAACCAAGATTTAAAGTGCACGTTTTTTCTTTTTTTTACAGAAGTTGTTTTTATACAAGAAAATATGAATGCCTATAAAGAAATTGGGTACTCGTGCACTTATTGATCCGTGCTGAAATAATAACGTTATTATTTAAAAAGCCATTCTTAACATTGGGAGAAGAGGGTGTTTTGTACCTATTCTGTACTTTAACCTTATAATTGAATGAAAAAAACGGTAAATTTTTGAATTAGGTCCACCTCCACAATTTTCTTTCAAATGACGACTTTTTCAGGTTTTCGACTATGCTGAATACGGAAATCGCAGGTAAATCTTGCAGAAATAAGTAGTTATCGAGATATTAAAAAATTGTAAAATGCATTGTAATCTCTGGCAGCCGTCTTTTTACACGCTTGCGCGTGTCATAAACAAATCTACGTGCGTAACAAAGATGGCTTCTAAAGAATACAATGCATAAACCAACTATCTATATCGCAATAACTACTAATTTCTGCAAAATTTCAATGCGATTTCTGTATTCAGCATAGTCGGAAACCTTTAAAAGTCGTAATTTAAAAGAACATTGTGGAGGTGGACCTAATCTAAAAAAAATACCAAAAAAACATAAAACTTTAAATAAGCTTGGAAATACAATTTAAAAAAAAAAATAGCGCGGATCAGTAAGTGCATTAGCACCCATTAATCGACTCACGTGACCTTATTGCCAGTTAAATTCAACTTTCACAATATCTTTTTATTTTTTTATGATTACACAAAATCTTTTTTTAATAATAAATTGTTAGTTAAAAAAGCACAGAATAGTTACACGACACCATCCCCTCTCTATGATAAGAATGACTGAAAAAAATATTAGGTACTCATGTAGAGAGTGATCCGTGTTGAAATAATAACGTTATTATTAAAAAGCCATTCTTAACATAGGGAGGGGAGAGTGTTTTGTATCTATTCTGTACTTTAACCTTAATTAAACTTGGAAATTCGATTTAAAAAATGGCGCGGATTAGTAAGTTCATTAGCACCAGAAATTGCTAGGTAAAATACAGAAAAGTTTCTACCAAGAAAACCATTATTTTTTTTGTTGCTATTCTTACCAAGGGGGGGATGATGTTTTGTCACTATTCTGTGCTTTCAACTAACAATTTATTAAAAAAACAAAAGGTAAATTTTCACATTAGGTCCACCTCCACAATTTTTAACATGGGTAGGTTGGGGGTGTTTATTCTGAAAGCCGTTCTTAACATGGGGAGAATGGTGGTATTTATTCCAAAAGCCGTTTATAAAAGACGAAAGACATGTAAAAGGTTAAAATATGCGGTTAGGCGTGGGTGTTGTTTTTTTCCGAAAGCCGTTCTTAATATGTGGAGGTTGGGAGTGTTTATTCATGGCTGTCAGTGAATTATAGTGCATAGTACAGGTCTTTATATCTCGGAAACTAATGGCCTCTGCAAATTTTAAATGAGATTTTCTTATTCAGCATAGTCGAAAATTGTGGAGGTGGACCTAATGTAAAAAAAAATACCCTCCCCCCAAAAAGATATCGTGAAATTTAAATTTAAGCGCGGTAACAAAAATAAAATTAGACAGAAAAATACACCTTTGGGTTTGTACTTGCACAAAGACTTGAAAAAGTTGTCAACAAAACAAATATATAACAAGTAAATATTTTCAAAGGCAAGATAAGTTACTTTTCTACCTAATTGGATAATTTTTAGTGTTTTTATTGGGTTTGTACTACTGTACATATAGATTCTAAAAATTTGTCAAAACATAAATGTATAACAAATATCATCAAAGGCAAGATATGTTACTTTATTACCGAAATGGATAATTTTTTTTTTTTTTTGTAATGCAAAATTTTTATTCGGCTCAAAAAACACAGCGTTTACTGTTATATTTGAAAATTACAAATGGCGGCAGACTGTGTTAACACATTAGGTTTGGGAAAATGAGTTAAAACTAAAAAAACTATACAAAATACTGTTAAAAACCACTGAATACATGTCTGCCTATGTCACAGTAACATATATTGAGTGAGTTCCTGACAGTATTTTGTATAATTTTTTAGTTTTAACTCATTTTCCCAAAGTTAATGTGTTCAACAGTCTGCCAACAGATAAACACTACATTTTTTCAAACCGATTAAACATTTTACACTAAATAAAAACACCAAAATCTTATCCAGTTAGGTAGAAAAGTAACTTATCTTGCCTTTGATAACATTCATTTGTTATATTTATTTTTCAACAACTTTTTTGTTTCAGTCTTTAGTAATACAAACCCGTTTTATTTACTATAACGTTTAGTCGGCTCGAAGAACAATGTTTATCAGTGTATTTGAAAAATACAAACGGTGATGGACACTGTTGATGAAGTTAAGTTTGAGAAAATGATTTAAAACTAAAAAAATTATACAAAATACTATTAGAAACCCACCGAATATGTCAGCCTATGTCACAATAACATATAATCAGTAGGTGTCTGACATTGTTTTGTATAGTTTTAAACTGATTTTCCCAAACTTAACGAATGCAACAGAGTCCGCGACCATTCGTCTTTTTCAAATACATGGATAAACACTGCGTTTTTGAGCCGATTAAACATTTTACATTAAATAAAAACACTAAAAAATTATGCAGTTAGATAGAAACGTAATTTACCTTTCCTTTGCTTTCATTTATTCGTTTTTGAACAACTGTTTCGAATCTGTGTATAGTAACACCCCTGCTTACCCAAATATTAATTAAAAACTCACATTTTTTAGTACAATAAAAAAGAAAACTATTTAGCGTTTCAATGGTTAAGCAACTTTCGGCTTAATCCACTGAATGTTGGTCGAGCCCAAGCCATGATTGATGGTAACTCCCGAGGATCCGGATCCAATTCTGCAAGAATACCATATTTTTTTTCATTTTCGACTTTTTTTTTTTAACTTTTTGGAGTGGATTGCTGTACTAAGAATATAAGAAACATGCATTTTCTCTTTTTATTAGAATTTTCCATTACACGAAATTAAGCCACAGCAACGCGTGGCACGGTACAGCTAGTATATATATATATATATATATATATATATATATATATATATATATATATATATATATATATATATACCGTGTGTGTACTTTTGAAATAAATGTTAATACAATTTGTTTTATACAAAAAAAGAACTTGTGGTCGCCTGTCTTCGTCATTCGACATTATCGATCGAGAATGACAAAAAAGAAAAAAATATGCTTGCCGCATGTCTGAATACCGGTTATGTATAAATTTCAAATGCTTAGACCTAAAATTCGCTGAGTAGTTTGTTAAACACCACAAAGGTCAAATCATTTGAACTTTGACTCCTTGGCAGCTCACCTTTTCGACCCAAACCGATTAAAAAGCTTGCACTATCGCTGAATACAATTTAGGGAAAAGTTCAAATGCTTAGTCCAGAAATTCGCCTAGTAATATGCTGGAGACCGCAGAGATCATTTTTTTTTAATTTGTACCCCTTAACCTTTATTGGTTTGGGCTGAACTTAAATTATAAAGTTTAATCCATTTCCAAGTAACCTACATTTACAATTTAAACTGTTTAGACCTAAAATTGGCGGAGGTGTTTGGTAGAGTTTTTAGAGGTAAAATCTTTTGAATTTGTACCCCTTAGCAGCTCACATTTTCGATCCCCAAAAAGCTTGACCTATGTTTTAATACACTTTACGTAAAATTTCAAAGGTTTAGACCAGAAATCCGCTGAGTAATTTGGTAGAGACCGCAGAGATCAATTTAAAAAAAAAACTGTTACCCTCGTTTTGACCCCTTAACCTTTATTGTTTTGGGCTCAACTCAAATTATAAAGTTTGATCCATGTCTTAGTAACCTACATTTATAATTTCCAGTGTTTAGACCCAAAATTGGCGGAGGTGTTTGATAGAGTTCTCAAAAGTCAAATCGTGGAACTTTGACCCCTGGATAGCCAAATTGCTGTTTGAGAATCAGACAAAAAGATTTTTCCAAATCTCAATACTCCTTATGTGAAATCTAGAATCTCTATTCCGAAAATTGATAGAGTTTTGTGGTAGGAAAATGGACACAGACACACACACACACACACACACACATTTTCACTTTTATAGATATACTAGCCGTTCTGCCAGGCGTTGCTCGAGCCCTATGTACTGTTCGTACCTTTATCTGCATATGTCTATATTAAAAAGTGTGACTATTTACGGTAATGCCTTTCTATATAATAGGTTTCCTTAACTACCATCGAGATAAGTTAGTAGAGACCGCAAACATACAATTTTTTTTAACTTTGACCCCAATTTCGACTCCTTAACAGTTATTGTTTTGAACTTAAATTAAATTATAAATGTCAATCCCTGTCCAAGTAACCTATATTTTATATTTCAGGCGTAACGACCCAAGATTAGCGATTTTGGGAGAGTTCTCAAAGGTCACATCGTTGAAATTTTACCGTTTAACAGCCAAATTCCTGGCCGAAAACTAATTAAAATATTTTTCCTTATCTCAGTACTCCTTATATCAAATCTCGAGTCTGTAGACCGAAAATTTATAGTTATTTGGTAGGGAAGAGTACACAGACAGACAGACAGACAGGCAGACACACACAGAGAGACATTTTCACTTTCATAGATATATAGATAGATTGTATATTTTTAATTGGCAAAAGAAACTGACTTGGATTTTGAAACAATTCATTTTAAAGTAGATACAATCATATTTATTTAACACTAATGATATCAGATGTATCGTAAATCAACATATTTTTTAATGAGATTATCATAATTTCTAATGTGTGTAAATGGTGATAACGTACGTGCTAACATTACATGACTTAGAATATTATTTTATAAATTTCCGAGAAATTAAAAAATTTCATTGATATTTCCTTAAACAATTCAATGAAAATATGTATAAATCTTAAAAATATGTAGCAATTAAGCTACACAAAATTTGTCGCTTTTCAGCCCAATAAGGAATGGTCAGGCAAAAACGCTAAAGATGCTGTGCACTTGATACACATTTTTCATACTACATAGCTCTACTTACGTATTTTTCATACTACATAGCTCTACTTACGTATTGACAATTGATGGTGGTATTACGTCATTGTTTGGACAGGGCGCTGAAGGCCGATAGACCACCATTACATATAATTTCCCATCAACGTGGTTAGCACAGTGATATGCGACCCCTAGACCAAGTGCGTGGAATTATTACCCTACTTATTAACGTCGCCAAAGTAGTTGGTTTGGAGCTGGAAGAATAGCTGCAAAGGGGGCAAATCAAAAAATTGGATTGTTGCTGACACGTTGCATAAACTGTGCGGGAGGCGACGTTTTTAGGGTCATAATTTCTTGATTCGTATGCGAAAGAAAACTACAGAATCAGCACCGACTATCTGTTCGTCGTTAGAATTTATGTGGTTGTCGCTGAAACGTTCTACACTTAGTCAACTGTGTCGAAAAGTTCCGTATCAGGCATACTATTGTACTTGGTTGTTGGGGCCTATGTTTTGTTAAACTGACATATAAGAAACCTCTGAATCACATTTTCACTAAATATTTGTGTAGACTGTTTTGCGATTTCTTCAGGATCAGTTGCTTATTCAATGGACGTTCAAAAACAGGAACATAATTTACTTTTGCACTGCTAAAATACCCGTAAATTTACAAGTCTTATAAAATTCTTTGCAGTTAATGAAAAAAAAAAGAAGAAATTTAAGTGTGGAGTTTGATTCTACACACAAATCATGCAAAAAACAACAACAAAAACAACAACAAAAAGAAACAAACAATGAAAACAAACCAAATAAAAACAAAACAAAAACACGCTATCAACTTACCCGTAGCAGAAATTTCACGGCCCGTGGTTCTATCATTTCTGCTAAGCGACGAAATAATAAATAATGGCTTTACCGATGATAGATAAATTAAAATAACGGTTTCGATTATCGATTAGAGATAATTCTCGGGGGTATTTCCAAACAAAACTTAACTAACGTCACTCCCAGACTTATACACTAAAGTTCAGTAAATTAAAAAAAATGTTCAGCCGTTTGAGAGTCTATAAAGAACGAACTCACACAGAGACAAAGTTGCATTTATATAATTGTAGTGATAGAGATATAGATATATATAATAGAAGGTTAATTGCAGAATGAACTAGTATACATTTATTTACCTGTTCAAAGAAGTCAATACAAAAGAAGTTGGGAATATAATTTTCGTCCCCACAATTAACCATTTTAATAAGTTATAATAAGTTATAGTAAACTTTTTAATAAGTTAGAGTAAGTTATAGTAAACTTTTCTTCTGATTTCGTCGTCTTACTGGATTTCAAGACAAAAACTTGTTTGTCTGGTGGGTATTCACGTCTGTGTTGTTACATAGAGAAGGTGTATAATTCCTAAATAAATAAATAAATAACTAGTTCCATACTTTGGGATAACTGCGCTAAATCCGGAGGTTATTGCGCTAATTTAAAAAAAGTGCTCTTTATATGCGTGGTGGCCAAAAGAGCACTTTTAGCTCGTTGGCGCAATTACTCTAAAGTACGATATGTGCTAGCCATACTGAGTAGATCTTATTTAGACCATGAATACTATATGATTTTGAATATTTAGTCAGGGTTTACTTGTAGGAAAACGTATCTTCATGTATGTTTATCATAGAAAAACCTGTACACAGAGATTTTAGACATTTAAGTGGTTAACAATCAATTTGCACTCTTGTGTCGATGGATAACACACATTTTTTGGCCTTTAAAGTATAACGTTATTGTGGGGAAATACAATGAAACGTATTCTAGAAACTAGTTTACCATGTTAAGATATTTACCGAGGTTGGTTGGTTTGTTGCTTGCTTGCAGATTTGTTTGTTTTATGGTTACGATATCTTTAGTTCAGAAAATGATATTCATTCAAAGAATTCTAACCTAATGCAAAATCACCTTTGCTTCGACATTGGTATTCAACCTCTAGGCTATTATCAACTAACATATTTATAACATAATGTGCATTTATATTACATCAAATCAACGGACATGTAGCTAAGCCATGTGATTTTTAACGACAGCGACTAGCACCTCGTATTGCACATAGACTGACGGCGTATATATTCTCACAGAGGAGCAGTCTCTGTTGAACACATACACGCACAAGTACATAAAGGTCGTATGTACGACATAAAAAATTGTATCTTAGTAAAATCTCTCACATTCCAGAAATTATAGGAGAAACTGGACGCATGAGCAAGCACAAAAAAACTACCTGGCAAACATACCCGGTGAACCAAATGCAAGAGTGATTCAAACAATTGCACTTAAATGGACGGTAAGAATCGTAAAAAGATCTCTAAGTTTAAATATCTGATTTAGCGGGTGAATGTTTGGTATTCAGTAAAATGCCCTATCCCCAGCTTGAACAAACTGATAGAAAGTTAAAACAAAAACAAAAACAAAACAAAAAATAATAAATGAGCAACTGGACTCATGAAAATAAATTTCAAAAACTTTTTGGAAAATATACCCGATCAACCAAGTACAGGAGAGATACAAAAAATGTACTTAGTGACAGTTATAGTGTATAAGATAACAGATGAATCGTTGACATTTTAAATAAATATTAATAATTTTTCATACCTACAGACACTAATATTTTATGCCTACGCTATCATCACTGCGGGAAGGGATAATTACGGCTGGTTGAGTGTTTCGAGCCCAGTCAAAAGGGACGACTTTGGCTTTAAGAGCTAGCGCCTCTCCTCTCAACAATTTGAAATTGACCGCTTTGTTTTTTTTTTTGCTCAACATACACCTCCAAATACCCGAGCAACGCCGGGCTGAAATGCTAGTATATATATATATATATATATATATATATATATATATATATATATATATATATATATATATATTGTATTACCTTTTTTATTAAAATATTAGCGAAATCAAATTATAACTGGGTTATTTCTACGGTATGTTTTTGCGGGAGTGGTACTACCCACTGGAGAAATATAGATTTAACAGCTATTCAATTTTAAATTTTATAGTTTATTTTAATTATTCCTTACCTTCCTATATATACCATAGCTATCATATCTGCATCATTCCAACTTGATGTTTGGTGAATACTCTCATGTCCGCTAATCATGACCTCTAACTCACATTTATTCACAAGTATTTAAATTCATTCCCATTCAAATATATACTATAAACTAGCATTTCGGCCCGGAGTTGCCCGGGTGTTTGGAGGTGTATGCTGAGCAAAAAAAAAAAAAAAAAAAAAAAAAGGTAATTTTTTAAACTTTGACCTCTATTATGGCCCCTTAACATTTATTGTTTTGAGCTCCAAACAAGGTTATTAAGTTAGATCCATGCCCAAGGAACCTATATCTAAAATGTTAAGTGTTTAGACCAAAAGTTGTCGGAGAAGTTTCAAATCGTTGAACTTTGACCCCTTAACAGCGAAAATTCTGGCCGAAACCCGATCACATCGATGTTCCCAAATCTCAGTACCCCGTATATCAAATTTCGAGTCTGTAGACTAAAAATTGACAGAGTTATTGCGTAGGGAAATGCAGACAGACAGGCAAACAGACACACATACACACAGACACGTTCACGTTTATATATATATAGATATAGATATATATATATATATATAGATAGATAGATAGATAGACTAATAGATTAAACAAAAATATATACGTATACATAAATATATATGGAAACAATTTTGTGTTTCCTGTAAACTTTTTACGCAAATATTATGCAAGTATAAATCAAGTAGAATATCAACATGAATATAATTACACGTAATAGTTAACTGAAGATGATCATCACATAAGAAAGCCGAAAAAACTAATAGGGAATTAACTAAAATGAATGTTTAAAAGAATATGCAAATTAGCTAGATCTTTTGTTAGTAGATACAATTCCACAAGCCATATATAAGAAAATTGTATTTTCTTTTTAAATAAATAGAAAGGAGGGTTTTTAATATGAATATCAATACGCACAAAAGAAAAACGCATTTATCGGAGTATAGATAGATAGATATATATAAATAAATAAATAATTATACTATACTACTACTACTACTAATAATAATAAAACATCGAACTTAAGCACTAGTATGTGATACTTCAATTAACATATAATTTATATAGGAATTAAGATGCATAAAATAACTTAAAACATTTGGTACCGAATATACGAACTTATAAGAAAAAGAATGTCTAGCCATATGCATCTAAAACACAATGAATAATTCCAGAGAAATTTGCTCTTCTACAATAAACATAATTGAAGCTATAATTAAGCAGTGATTTCTGTTACGTTTCAAGATTGTTAGGTTAGGTGAAAAAATACTGCCCAAATAACAGAATTTAAATTTAATAACCCGGTAGGTAAACATGACTCTACTGGTTAGGACTTTCAATAAAGTAAATTAAAAGGCAGATTATCATCGCTCAAGGATTAATTTGTAAACATGTTGTAGAACTACATGAAATAGAAGGTAAGCTTTTAAACCACGGTTGCGATGACCAATATATGGACATCCAACAACGATATACGAATACTATTGCCACACTGATATTAATCGCACTGATACTGATATAGAAAGCAAAACGGCCTTTTTAATCGATTTGACCATCTATAGATATAAAAGCGAAAATGTATGTATGTGTGTGCACTTTTTCTGCATTTTTACAAAGGGTTTTTTTCGTCGGCCTTCTCAAAACTTCTTAAAACGTTTTATATCACGTCTAAATCGTAATATACACGTCTTAACAACGGGGTTGCGTATGTATTTAATTTGCCCGACTGATACAAGCTATTTTATCATCGCCACGTCTTCGTAAAGCGAATGATGGGGCGGGGGAAACAGAAACTGGCTTGCAGTGGAAAACTAGGTCAAACATCACGCCACGTAACTTCCTCACACCTGTAGATTTCACTTTATAAACCATAACTTAACATGCTTATCATTTCCTCTCCCCTCGTGGTCGAGATGGTTAGGTGCCTGGCTTTTTCCCCCTTTCGTTTCCACCTTCGCGCCAAGGCTTCGGGGTTCAATCCTACCGTCCTACTAAAATGTTTTTTTCTTTTACACCTCCAAACACCCGGCCAATCCCCCACTTGTTAAAATATAAAAGCAAAAAATAAAATTACTATATGAGAAAATGACTAAAATAGAAACAGAAAACAAAATTACTACACGCGATCTTATAAAAGCAGAAGGTAGAAAAAATCGGCATAATGAAAATAACAGTCTGATTCGTTACTAATATCCAATGGAGTTGTCCATGAACTCTGCAACTGTTCAGATATCAATATAACAAACGAACATACTTATATCACGTAATAAATCTGCTTGTCAAACAAAACTTTAAATAATTCTTAATAACCACAAAAAACTTTAAAATAGTTAACTACAATCCAAGTAAATTTAATCCAAATAAATTTGGCAGATTCGTCACAGCAAATAATGCGCAAACTAATAATTACCAACTTTTACAAGAATATTGCTGACTATACGGCCCACGCGGCGTTGCTCAGGGCCGTATAAAGCAACGAAAAAATTGAAGTTTGAACATATCTGTTATTCTTAGGAGAGAGGAATTTTTAATTAACACCGTTTACAAAAATATTGTTGATTAATAGGGCCATGACAACAGAATATTCTTATCATTGTTTTGACTCTCGAGTATATATCCAACACAGACACAGTTAATCAACCGAGAACAACATCGCTCCATATAAAAGCATATAAGATACCAACGGATACACCCTCGAGAGTAAAACCAATAAAAGGAATATGCTGTTGTCTTAGCCCTACTGATTACTAACCTCATTGTTTATATAGACTTGTAAAGGTACGTAAACTTAATTTTCCTCTCCGACATCATATGTCAAATGACTACCTTAAACGTATGAACAAAACGATTAAATTTAATTATAAGCCCGTGTCTACCTAGGTAAGTTAGCGGTAAGTTAACAAATGAATTATTACAAATCCCCAAATAAAAATAACTAGACGACGTAATCTTTATTTCTCTTGGCGTATACATAAAGTACTTATAAACGAGAACTGTACATCATAATCACTAACATATATCTTATAACTTCTTTCATTTAAAATCAGTAAAAAAAAACATGCTATAAACGATACTATTAATTTGTACCAATGATTCAGATGAAACATTTACACTAAAATTAACAACGTTTCAATGAATTCATTTATCGGTCCGACTTTTGGCGAATTCTATATGACTGACGTTCAAAACCATGTATTTAATAACGCGATTACACCCTCATTTACGCTCGCTGTATCGAGATTAATCTAATTATAACGCATAATAATGAACACATAACTAACTCATAATAAAGAACACATACACTAACTCATAATAATGAGCACACACACTAACTCATGATAAAGAAAACATACACTAACTAATTAATAAAGGACACACACTAACTAATTAATAAAAAATACACCCACTAACTCATAATAATTAACACATACACTAATTCATAATAATGAGCGCATACACTAACTCATGATAAAGAACACATACAATAACTAATTAATAAAGGACACACACTAACTAATTAATAAAAAACACACCCACTAACTCATAATAATTAACACATGCACTAACTCATGATAATGAACGCGTACACTAACACATAATAATGAACACATACACTAACTCATAATAAAGAACACATACGCTAACTCATAACAATTAAAACATACGTCAACTTATAATAAAGAACACATAGATTCATCCTTGAATGACACGTAAATAATAAAATCCAATTTCTTGATGTTCTAATTGACAACTAGAAAAGAAATTTAACACGATTATTCATAAAAAAACTAAACTTAAATTCCTCTCTAAAATATTCGAAAAACAACTGCCTGTATCGATACCAAATAGACATTCTTAAAGACCATTGGACACCGAAATTAAACAAAAATATATGAAACAAGTACTTATAAGTATTGAATTCCTAGATATATATCTTCAGTGAACAAATACAACTAATAATTCCAAACTTTAAAATTACTGCTACAACATACACTAATACTCAACATCACACTCAAATACTGTAATCAAATAAAACAAAAAACTTTAAATTAGAATATAATTACATAATTTCTGTACATACATATCACCAATTTATATATCTATTAAAGTGAGACTGTGTGTGAGAACAACTGTCACTCCATATAGTTAACGAATTTTTGATCGAAAAAATAGAAATTTGGTATATAGGGTTTTCAGACGTGTGAAAAACTTCAGACGCGTGGAAAACTTTTTAATACGTTTTATCTGGAAAAATAGGCTGCTAAAGTGTTAACATTGAAAAATAGTACTTGAGATTCATCGGATTTTTTATCTGTTTGTCAACAGTTTCACGATCGTTAACATGGCAGCTTCTTTATGTCAAGAAAAGTAGATTTGAAAACACTTTTTAAAGATTGCGACAAGATCGCCTAATGGTTATCGTACTTTACTTACGTTTTTTAGTTTTTGGTTTCGATATTTGTATTTTTTTTACTTACAAGAAGTGAACTGTTTTGAAAAAAAATAATATTCGCATGCACATGTCTCAGTTCCTTCTCGTTTTTTTTTATATTTTGTTTAACGAATTTAACGTAAAGTTTAATACGTACGGTGTTTCTGTTTACTATTAAACTGTTAATAAAGATACGTTACTACATCACATGCCAATGTTAAGAATGACTTTATAAATGATTTGTATCGCTTCTTTTTTGGGGGCGGGGGTAACACGAATATTTCACTGTTTCATCTCTGAGTGTAATAATAAAAACATTTTGGTAATAAAAATATTTTGGTAATAAAAATATTTTGGTAACCCTAACCTCATTCTCAGAAAAAAAAGTCCAAAAAGGGCAATATTTAAAACTCAAGCCGAACTTTTTAATAACAAAGAAAAATAAGAACAATGCAAAATTACAAAATTTAAAATTTTCTCGGTTCTCACATCTTTGTCATTAAAGCCAAGAAACATTTCTTACATATCATACTGAAATAACAAAAAAATAAATAAATAAATAAAATAGAATAAAAATAAAATCATTCAAGGTCATTTATTAAGGTTTTAAAAAATAAATGCGGAGTCATTCTTTGCCAGACAATAATAAATGTCTAAAGGCAAATTATTCAGGAAAAATGCCAAATTAAAATACAAGTCACATTTTCAGAAAAAAAAAAAAACTACTAAAAATTGCCTAAATTAAAAACATTCATTGTTAATGCTATATACATAAAGAAAAGCTGGCTATATTGTAGATTTTAACTCCAAGCTATCCTGAAGATGTAAATTCCCAAATAAATTTAACATTAGCTTCTTAAATAAAAACAAATTGATCGTAGTTACGTCGTATAATTTACTTGATTCGACCATGTTTTGCATTGAGTCGGTGGTTAGATTCTAATTTGCCCGAAAATGATCAGCCCTCCTTTTTTTTCAAACAAAACATTAATTTATATATATATATATATATATATATATATATATATATATATATATATATATATATACTAGTAAAAGTACCCGTCGTTGACTGGGTTCAAAAACAGCCTACAGAAAATGAACTTTGATTTATGAAAGTATGATAGGTTATGAAAAGGAAGGGTTGTAAAGAGATAGCTTCAAATTTGGGGGTATAAAAACCAAAGCAAAATATGATGAAAGTAAAAATAAAATACATTAACCCCATAATTTATTATACCATACCTGTTCACACTGAAAGACTTATCACACTATTCTCTGGATCTATATTAAAAGACCTTGTTAAACTTTGTGACATATTTCCATTCTATGGAGGTCGGGTGCGAACGAACACGCCATAATTTTATTATACCATATTTCTTTAAACTGAAACATAATTATCAAAGTATAATTATGCAGATAGATATGAAAAGTTTTTATTAAAGTTTTTGCCTATTACCATTCCATGGAGGCCAGACGCGAACGCAGACCCCACAATTTTATTATACTATCCCTATTTAAGTTAAAACATACTTATCAAAGTGTTCTTATGTACGTCTATATCAAAAACACGTAAACGTTTTTTTTATTTTAATTTTTAATTTTTTTTATTTCCATACTTTGTGGACCAGGCGCGAACGCAGACCCCACAATTTTAATGAACCACCGTTCTGCCAGATCAAACATACCTATTCCTGTATCTTGATACATCTTCTATCATTATATGTAATCAGTTTTTTTTTTAAATAGTCAACCATATAGGAGCTTATTCGTGACCAGACACACACACATACTGTCATTCAACTTTATATTTTCTTTCTATTTTTCTCTCTGGTGTCATCAAATTATTGCGGTAAGCAAGTATTCAATGCCTTATTATAGATTCAAAAGTTTTAGTTTTCAATTACGTTTCTTCTTATCATTAAATTTCTAGTCGAGCCTAAAATAATTATAATTATCGGCTAATTTATATGAAAAACTATGAGAGGACTAACATTAATCAATGGTATAAACTTACTACTTATGACGTGGTTGCAAGCGGATATCTATTTACAGTTAACTTCAAAATAACCAAGACATAATCAGTAGGTAAGCAGTTTCGCGCTAATGGGTTTCATAGACGAGAAGTCTTTACAAAGAAACCCTGTCTAAGAAAATACCTCCGGACGCTTCATACATTCAGGAAGAGATAAGCGTGATTTTCAATATGGTAAAAATGATCACAGTAACACACCGGTATTTGTTAGATCATCAAAATTAAGCAACAGTAAGCCTAGCCAGTACAAGATTGGGGAGGGGGTCATTTGAGGATAGTATACACATTATTTTTTTGTTTTATATAAATTCTTATCTGCTGCGACATTTAAGTATTGGTTACCTGCTTGTACTAATTTTATGGTATAATCACGTTGACATACCGGTGCTCCTTAGATCACCAAAGTTAAGCAACGTTGAGCCTGGTAGCTTTTAGAGTGGTAACCAATTTTGACATTCCAGGCGCTATATCTAGGTGGACGTCGAGTCCTTCCTGCAAGAGTTGCAAAATCCTAACGTCGTCGTTGCCCTTAACGGGAATATACATGCAACTGGGAAGCGCTTGTGAATTTCATACTCCCATGGAACTTTCTCCTTTGAAGGAAGCCGGTTTTAACGCGCATAGAGTTAGTGCTTTTTCCATTATTACTAATTTTATTTCACGAGTAGTTTATAGTTGAGTACGCTTTTTTATAGATTTCAGGCTAAAAATGTAATTAACTTGATCAGCATTAGTGAGAGTTTCATATTTAAAGAGCCGAACGTCGCGATAAAACTCAGCACTCAACCACTTAACATCTAATGCATCTGCTTTGCAGGTTTAATTAATTGTATTGGATTAAGTAGCGCTTTATGACATCAATATATTTTTAAATAATCTATTTGCTTATTTGCCCAAAGTAAATTAAATTGTGTAGAATCAAATCAAAATAAACTAATAGTTTCCTAACAGAAATTCTAGCATCAATTCACACTGATAAGCCGTAAATTAATTTTATTTAATTTGATTTATATCGAGCTATGCAATCAAACGCCATTTAGATTTCTTTTCGTAATTGGTTGTACATTTCAGGTTTTCTATTGAATAGTAATGCAAGCTACCACTTTACGGACACACATCTTTTATGGAAATCTTCCCAGATAATGTATCAAGATACTTGTAAGACACTAATTGTAAGACACTAAAAAGAAAGAGGGACGATTGTCGCCCAGAGAAAAAATGCAAAAACGACACAGCCTATATGGCCGGAGGAAAACAGTCAACATGAAGATAATTCCGCAAGTCCACAGTTCTATAAAAGAAAGCTGTTTGAATGGAAAGCCTTATCACATCAGACAAGTGAACCCATAAAGACCACTGCGTAAACAAGTCAAATGATCCGAGACAAATGAGGACGAGAATAAAAACAAACGTATATATTCCCGACAAACCCACTAAGCAACAAAATTTCACCCCTTCAGTGTTGACGTACCTAAATGTAAGAAAGCTTACGACTCTAATAGTTTTTTCCTCACACAGCTCGACTTTGGAATTCCCTTTTTGCTACCTATTTCCCTGACTGTACTGATATGCAGAAGTTTAAACGTAACGCAAACCAACATCTTGTTAAGCTTTCCTAGGCATAGTCCAAAATCGTAGCCCATTATGTCCAAATGGCGATATGCCTTGCGGGCGAATGTAAGTAAAAAATTTAAATAAAATAAAATAAAGAACATATGCGATATTATTGTCTTAGGGGAAGTAGATTTAGCGTATTGACTCTTAACTGCATTTTGTCATTATTTTTAGTAACCATACGTGACAAGATGAATAGCCACCAATTGAAGGTTTTGATATGATTTCATAGGAATAATTTATAATAAATCAGGGTGTTCAAAAAATAACTGAAGAAATTTGAATTGAAATGCATTCTTTAATTTTTACGACATTTTCTTGTACTTTTAACACAATCTGACTAAGACATGGGAATTTTTGTAAGAAAATGTAAAATTGAAACAATCTTTATTTATTAAAAATGTTCGTCGGGACCCCCCCCAACTTTTTTCACCATTCACAAATAGCATCCAGTGTGAATGCAGCTAAATACGGTCAGAGTTAACGTTGGCCGAAACGTTATGGAAACATCCCAACCAAGATGAGAATAATAGTCCAAACAATCCAAATAATGCAACAATAATTATTAATTCTCATCACAAAAATATACAAAAATCGACCCGTGAGATATTTGAAAAAAAATTGTGCAGCGCCTCAGGACATGTATGAATGCAAATTTGATTGACATATAAATACTTTTTATGACTAAAATCTTTCCATAGAAACGGTTTATGTATGTAGCCGAAGAGTAATAATAAAAAGCCGTGTACAACAGTAGAGGCTAAAAAAACAAAAACAAAAAAAAAAACGACACATCTAACCTTTTTGCTATGGTTAATCATTGCATTTTTTTTCAACCTTTTGTTAATGTTTGTTTAAGACTGCGAATTACTTAGATTATTCGTCGAATGTTTTCATGTTGATGGTTACTTACTCAAGATGTCAGCTGATGTAACCTTCGAAAATTTTCAGGTGAATATTTTCGGACCATGAAATTTTCTACCGAACTCGAAAACTTATACGGGAGTTCTACTTGAGCACTTTATTTAATTCCCATTAGATAGATTGTTCTCGTTTCGTCAACCATCGCTTAAATCTATAAAAAGTGAAAATGTGTGTGTGTGTGTCTATGTCTCTACAAAACTACTCTGTCAATTTTCGATCTACAGTCTCGAGATTTTACATAATAGGTATTGAGATTTGGGAAAATCGTTTTCGGCCAGAAATTTGGCTGTCAAGGGGTCAAAGTTTAACGATTGGACCTTTGAAAACTTTACAAAACACCTCCGCCAATTTTAGGTCTAAACACTTGAAATTTTAAATGTAGGTTACTTGGATATGAGTCACACTTTTCAATTTTATTTGAGCCCAAAACATAAATGTTAAGGGGGTCAAAATTGTGGTCGAAGCTTAAGAAAATCGACCTCTGCTGTCTCTACCAAATTACTCAGCGAATTTCTGGTCTAAACATTTGAAAGTTTACATAAAGTGTATTCAGAGATAGGGCAAGCTTTTTAATCGGTTTGAGTCGAAAATGTGAGCTGGCAAGGGGTCAAAGTTGATTTGACCTTTGACGTCTATAACAAATTTCTCAGCCAATTTAGTCTAAACACTCGAAATTTATACATAACGGGTATTCAGACATGCGGCAAGCATTTTCCTCAGTTTTGGGACGAAAATATGACTGCCAAAAGGGCAAAGTAGAAAATATTGACCTTTGCAGATTCTATCAAATTCCCTCGGCCAAGTTTTGGTCTAAAGACTTGAAATTTGAGTTGTATTCAACTTGGACATAGGTAAACCTTTTTATTTTGATTTGAGACCAAAATAATAAAAGTTGAGGGCTCAAAATTGGAGCCAAAGTTAAAAAGAATACCTCTGCGGTCTCTACGAAATTACTCAAACAAATTTTAGTCTAAACATTTGAAAACTTACATAGAGTGTATTCACACGTAGGCCACGTTATGAACAGTACATAGGACCTGAGCAAAGCCGGGCTGAACTGCTAGTCCATCATAAAAGAGAATTTAAATCTACGTTTCGAAACATATTTCAATCTAGGGTTAAGTCACAATCTCCGCAGCCATTCATAAAAGATGTGCCATCGTGTGTTTCGTCTTAATATAAAAGAAAGAACCTTCTGTTCCCATGTTGCTTTGGTTCCGTCAGCTATGACAGAGGATAAGTGCGACATTATTATAATATTTATATGATTAAATCATTATCGTAGCGCAACGGTTAAATGTAATCATTTCCTATGTTTTTTTGAAGCTGAGATTTTAGATCTTATTAGCAGGTCGTCAACTGTTATCCGGTCGTAAAATATATTATAATGTCTTAATATATGCAGATTTCATATTTATTACTATAGAGTAAATCCTCTATTGATTATTATATCATACCTAATGTATATAGTAATGATTTTAAAAGTTTAAAAAAGGAATACAGTGCCATCAGCTTAAATCGTAACCTTAGCATGCAGAGCTCCAGTTTTAGTCTTCAACCTTTGTCGTTACGGTTTAAGCTATCAACAGATAGATAAAAAAGGCCAAAATTTAAGTGACGTTAAGCTAAAAATGTATATGTGCGCATGCTTCAAAATTAACTGATTTACTCCTTCAAGGTCAACTGTTTGTTTTCGATTTTGATCAATTAGCGGCTATGTTTTAAATCATTAAAATTAAAATCATAATCAAAAGTGTTCACAATGGCTGAATACTCCAAATGTCAATGTTCATGTCTGTAGATTAAAGAGAAGAGTTTGTTAGAGATGTTTGGCACACACAAACAAGTTCACTTTATATATATATATATATATATATATATATATATATATATATATATATTAGAACATTTTCCCAAAAGGTTTAAGATATTAAAATCTATTAGCCATAGGCAATGTGCATATATCAATAAAAATTAAGCCAGGTAAATTGACTCAAATATTAAGCAAGATGATTTACCTTTCTGTAATCGATCATTCATATATACTTGCAAAAACCAAAACAACAACAAAAAAGATCATATCGTATTTATATGTTTTTTCGAATATTACAATTGTTTCAACATCAACTAGACAATTTTAAACTTTTTGTTAAAATAATTTGGAGGTTGGCATCTCGTCAGACCTATTGAAAGAAATAGAAGGTTAGTATGTATCTGAACATGTTTTCATCCTGTTATTAACCGTATCAAGCAGTGTGACCTGTCTCGTCATGTTTTGATAAATCATATATATATATATATATATATATATATATATATATATATATATATATATAGCAAGTTATAAAATATATATGGAGTCCTAGAATGGATGAAACGCGGAATATCTAACGTAGCTTAATCGCCATATATATTTTATCCTGAGGAGTCCTAGAGTGGATGAAACGCGGAATATTCAGTGTAGCTTAATCGCCATATATATTTTATAACTTACTAACTAGCTCTACCGACGTATTGAGCAGTTTTGAAGTAAATAATTAAAGTTTACGCATGAATTTATACTTTCGTATATTAATTTTATGTGAGTAAATGAAGTAGTTATATATATATATATATATATATATATATATATAGAACAATGTTATAGATAATCTATATATGTAATCATGTTTGTTTGTTAGAACGTTTACATTCTAAATTCTTCGCCATTATGCACAATGTAAAACTATGCATTAAAATAATTAAACCTAATACTTACATAAAACCTATTATCTAAAAAGAAAGCATACAAAATGAATAATTCATTAATGAACGCTCAGTTTATCATAGGAATTTGAAAAAATATAAAATTTTCATAGAGTTGTCGGATATCTATGATGTAGTATAGAAGCTTGTTTCAATATTTTTTTTACGTAGACTTTTAATATTGATGCCAGAACGAGAGAGAGCAAAACTTAACTATATGTGAATATAGATTACAATTTCTTTGTTCATTCCACAATACATTCTTTTTAAATTTTGATTCAAAATCATTAATTGACTTTGAATCTAGTGATTGTCTCAATATTAGGCTTGCGCATAAGGCGTCGTAAAATGAAACTGAAATGCAGACAATGTTGCACAATGGTTATATGAGAATTAAAATTTTATATAATTTTGAAATATTTTATCTTTCATGAACAAGATTCTACACATTATGCCCCCTAACATCTTTAAATACTCCAACGATAAAATAAAAGTTGACGAATATTTATTAATTGACGTCTAATACTTATTTTTTGTATTTCAGTAGAAAAAAAGAATTATCTGAATTATCACGAACTGCTTCGACCTCTTTTCTCTATTTTCAAACTAAATATAGTGAAATATGTGATTATTTTCGCGTTTAAGTTGTCTTACAAAGTTCATAATGATCGTTTAATCAGTTTAAAATAAAATGTGTACATAACATATACAAATATATAAGCATATGAACAAACGCGCGCGCATACACACACATACACACACACACACACACACATATATATATATATATATATATATATATATATATACAGATATATATATATATAATATGGTCGTATTCAAGTCCAACGTAAACAAGTTCTTGATGAGCTGTTCCCCTTAAGTAATCCAATTTACCAAATTTCCACTATATTAACAATTATTACGACGTTGTCCTATTGACCACTGTATGCTTATTAACCCTTATCCTCAAGTGGACTCCATGCCTTGATAATTGGTGACTCTTTTGTAAAAAAAAAAAAAAAACGATCGGTGCCTGAGCAACACCGGAAAAAGGAATAAGCGATACACCGGTGTCCTGACTCAAGGTGGCAGCCAGGGACGTCGCCATTTACTCAGACTTAGAGATCACGTAGGGAAAAGGGAAATCTATCAGAAGGCAAGACATTCTGTTTTTAGATATGATTCACAATTGAAACCAAGGGACGGATGACGTCATGTACGTGTCGATCAGTAGCAGGAAAAACAAAAAGAAATGCGGGAAAAAGATTTCTTTTCTCTCGCTCAGTTGACGTTGGCGGGAATAAGCGCAGTTTTTTGTGCTTAAAAACCCCCCAAAAAACAGGGGATTAATGGTGGTAATCGCACGTGGAGTAATGATAGAGGGCAATTTCATGCCCTGGGGAGCACAAGTTCCCTTCTTGGATATTACGGCGAGAATGGAATCAGAGATCCGTGACTATCTCCGTAAATTGGAACTTTTATGCAACGAATCAATATATCTTCCTAGAGTAGCGAAGTTATTATGGATTATGCCAAAACGAAATAGGTCATTGATATTTTCTCTTGTCAGCCTTGATTATCAAATTAATGTTAAATACTTTTCCCCGCGTCTCATGTGAAAAGGAAAAAAAATACATATTCTTTAAGGGCTCGTGGAGATGGCCGAGGCCCGTTAAGTCATCCACTGGGTAGTCAGTCGAGAAGACTTTTATGTGCTTAAATCCTGATTTTTCCTCCATTTTCAGAGACCCGTCGGTTTGTCCCATTGAACATTCAATCGAGAAAACGTCTTTATGCATAAACCTGATCGAACTTTCTAATTACCGGGGAAAACTGAAATGTTTTATACCCGTGGCATTATATCTTATCTTTATTCTTTCTGTTGATTATGTTTTTATTTTAGCGCCGATCAAGTGTTGATTTCTTTTTATAAATAAATAAAATCCGGACCAAAACATAAATAAATAATTACAAAAATATATGACAATCTAATTATTTGGATTTTGAGTTATCATTGCCATTTTCTCTTTCTTCTTGTTTTTGTCTCCTTGTTTTTCTGCTGGATTGCCGACTCTATGCTCTTTCATCTTCGCTATGTTTGCGTAACCGTTTGCACGGAGGATAAGGAAAACACACGTAGCAACCTACACGCCTAGACCCGACTGAAGTCATCTAAGAGCCTCGATACCCGAGGATCAATTATCTAAAAGGAATCAATCGTTTGGCGCATCTTCGGTAGTAAAGTTCATTACCTTTCAACAAAAGCCGGTGCTTGGACCAAAGTTAACTCTGAACCACGAAACCGGATCGAGGATGTAATATTGGGCTATTGTCTGGGATAATACGTAATACGCGGGCTCATAAGCTACAATTTTAATTAAAATAGAAACAGCTTATAATTCCCAATGAGTTATTGTTCTGTTGAAGTATTTAAGCTTCTAAACACAGTCGGGCCCTTGAGTAAACAGTTACTTTTAAAGGCAAAGCAGAGAGGTGAGGACTGGAGGGAGTAGTTGACTTTTTAATTGAACCTAGGTCGATGAAGATGGAAACGATGACGAAAAGCGAACTACTTATCATCGGCGAATAATTAGAGCTGAATGTCAGAAAATTGATGAGAAAGTGAGCTTTTATGAGAGCAATTGCAGAACACATGATGAACAAGCAGGTATTCGAGGTTGAAATCTTTGACGAATTACCGGGGGAAGCGGCGATCTCGACAGCTGAACAGATAGAGCTCGTGGAAATCAGGATTCAGGCCAAAATCGAATTAGCACGAGTAGAGCGGGAAACCAGAGTGCAAGAATTAACACTGATCAGCATGGAACGAGAAGTGAAACGCGAGAAATTTGACTTGACAAAGCAGGTCGGACTGGTACTAAAAATTGTAGAGGAGAATATAGACGAATATTTCCCTCATTTTGATAGGACGGCAACACATCTGAAGTGACCTAAGAGATATAGGACGATGTTGCTGCTGACAATGTTAACAGGCAGAGAACAGAAAGTGTATGCAACACTAACAGCGGGCGACTGTTCGAACTATGACGAGGCTTACAAGGCAATTCTGCGAAATATCGAATTGTTACCAGAGGCTTTTCGCCAAAAAATTCAGAAGCAAGCAGAAAACAGACACAAAATCCTATATCGAATTCACAAAAGATAAGGGACGACAGCTCAGAAAATGGTGCACCGCGAAGGGAGCGAAAAACGACGCAGAGAAAATCAAGTAACTGATCTTAATCGAAAAAATCCTTAATGGGGGTACCAGAGGATTCACGGGTGTATATGTGTGGAAAAGTATGGAAACGGGTTACGAGCTAGCAGCATTAACAGACGAGTACGTGATCCCACATAAAGGCGGGAGACCAGGGTCAACCCCGCAGGGCGAAGGAATTACGCAACAAAACCTACCACGAAGGAAGAAGGTAAACACGGCGCCCGGTCAAGAGTAGCCGGATGATATTATATATATATGCGGGAAATTGGGTCACATAGCATCCAGATGTCGCCAAGGCGAGGACCGGAGACAAGCTAAGCAACGGAGGTCAAACCACAAGGAGCGGTTAGGGTAAGCTCGAAAAGGGAAGTGTACTGACCGTTTCTCTGGAGTAGAGTTATTAAGAATGGAAAACCAGAGGCAATACAGGTGACAGTGCTAAGGGACACTTGATCGTCGCAATCCCTATTGTTAAAAGAAAAATTGCCACTGGGATGAGCGAGATTATCGGACGGATATTTGGCAATGCCATGAGTCTGTTGGAAGGTGATGAGATTACAGCTACAATGGATTACGTTGATATCGACCTAGGAGATTCAAGTTAGGGGTCGTGAAACAACTGCCAATTAAAGGAGTATCCTTACTTTTGAGAAATGATGCCGGAGACAAAACCGCTACTTCTAAGAGAAGGTGCAGTAGGGTGGGGACAAAAGCAAGGACTAAACTAAAAGCGAATTGCTGCGGAGCGAGGTTACAAGTTGCTAAGTCGAACTAAGTAGCAAGAGAGAGAGAGAGAGTGCGAGAGAGAGATAGAGAGATAGAGAGAAGAGGAAGAGGATCCATCTCATGATAAAGGCACAAATGGAGTTGACACAAGCGCAGACAAACGATAGTAGCCTGAAGGAGCTGTAAAGCAGACGGAGGAATACGCTGGATTAATTTCTGATGTATCCTGGAAAACAGGCTCGGCAGAGAACAAGATGTGGAATGGAGAAGATATACAAGCGATATAAGATCTGTAAAGAAAAAAAACTGCTAACGGTAAACAAGTCAGAATTCGTTAACTCGCCGTGATTTTCTTTCCTCAAAGGGAAAGGATGTGACGAAGAGGGCCTTAGCAACACCGGAGAAAGGAAGAAGTGACGAAGCGGTTGCCTGAGTTAATGTGGCAGCCGTAAGCGTCGTCATTAACTCAGACTTAGAGATAACATAAGCAACAAGAAATCTATCAGGTGCCAGACATTATGCAGATTCCATGAACAAAGCTTCTTTATTAGAACTGCACGCCTGTGGAACTCTCTGCCGATCGCCTGCTTTGCGGCTGACAACAACCTGATTGTCTTCAAGTCCAATATGAACAAATTATTGATAAACCGTCCCCTCAAGTAATGTAATTTACAAAATTCCCACTACTTATATTTACTACACTATAATCACATTGACTAATGTATACCCATTAACCCTTATCCTCGAGTGACCTCCGGGCCTCGATAAGTGGTAATTCCTGTGTAAAAAAAATATGATACACGACTGAAGCCAAGAGGCAAATGACGTCATACACGTGCCGATCGGTATCAAGAAAAACAAAAAAGGGAAAAAAGAAAAAAAAGATATTCTCTCTCGCTCAGTTGACGTCGGCGTGAAATGACGCGTTTTTTTTTTTGTGATTGAAAAGCCAGGTAACTAATCGCGGTGATCGAACATGGAGCAATGATAGATGGTTACTTCCTGCCCTTTGGGCGCCCTAGGTCCCTCATTGGATATTATGGCGAAGATGAATCAGAGATGTGTGACAATCTCTGTAAGCTGGAACTTTTATACAACGAACCAACATATCTTCGCAGAATATCGAGACGATAACAGATTATGTCAAAGGAAACAGGTCGATGATATTTTCTTTGCTAGCCTTGGTTAGCAGATTCATGTCAAATTCTTTTCTGCGTCTCATGTGAAAAGGAAAAAAAAAACTTTGCAATATTCTTTAAGGGCTCGTTAAGTCACATTCAGATATTCTGGATATTCAGTCGAGAAAACGTCTCTGCGCTTAAACCCTCATCTTTCCCATATTTCCGGGAACCGATTGTGTTTTCCCATTGAACGTTCAGTCGAGAAAAATTCTATATGCTTAAACATGATCGGACTTTCTAATGACCAGGGAAAACTGAAAGACTCTTTCAGTTTGATACTTGTGGTATTTTATTTTATCCTTATTCTGTCTGTTGATTATATGTTTTTATCTCAGCGCTGTTCAAGTGTCATTTGCTTTTATAAAAAGAATAATAATTCGGATTAAAAAAATTAATAGGACAATTTAATTATTTTGATTTTGAGTTATTATTGCTATTTTGTGTCTTTTGCTTTGAGCTGGTCTCCGCTTTCCTACTGGATTGTCGACTCTCTTCTCTTTGTTTTCGCTATGTTAGTTTAACGTTTGCACGGAGGATTATAATGGAATACAAGCAAAGCACCGTATTTGCCTTGACCTAACTGAAGTCAGCTAAGTGTCTCGATACCGAGGGATCAAATATCTAAAGCGAATCAGTCAGTGGTCGCATCTTCGGTACTAACGTTCCTTACCCTTCAACTAAAGTCGGTGCACGCACTAACCATAAGTCCGAGTGCTAGAGCCAAATTTTATTCTGCTCGAAACAGGATCGAGAACGTTTGCATATATATATATATATATATATATATATATTTATATATATATATATATATATATATATATATATATATATATATATATATATTATATATATATATATATATATATATATATATATATATATATATATATATATATATATATATATATATACAAAGAAGGGGGCAGCTAATCAACTACTTTTCCACGTTGTACTTAAAGACAACCATATTGTAGTCGGTTGGAAAGCAGGCAAACGGAACAGAGTTCCGCAAGCATGCAGTTCTAAGAAAGAAGCTGAATTTATGGAATCTACGTTTCGGTTTATGCACAGATTATAAGTGGGCGAAATTATTGATAGTTGTTTCAGATAGACGGGTGTTTTTCGTGAAAGGCCAGGGTTGACTATAGAGTGGAGATCAGACGAACACTTGCAGTAAAATAGCGATAAAGCATAGACTGCCTCACAATGTCTCTTCTGTGGGAAAAGTGTTGCAGGGAAGAGAAAAGAGCATCGCTTACTATGTTACGAAGTCTCTTTTTTTAACTGATAACAAAATATGAGGCCTTTCCAAGACGAGAGCCATTCATTTCAGTTGATGCCAGACTGTGATCAGGGTATAGATGATTGAAAAGATAGAAACTAGATTTTAAATGCATTAAAAGTAATCAGCCACCTTTTTCCCCATTGCACCAGGTGATTAAGACCAGAGGAGAGAATCAGAGAGAACATGGTCGATTACGGCCTTGGCAGTTTTTCCAAAGATGGTATTCTCGTCAGCATAAATGTCTACGTAATGTCTTAGGATGCGATTTGGGAGATATCTGATGTAGATCAAGAATAGAGTTGGCCCCAAGATGGACCCCTGAAGAACTCCAGCATTAATAGTGTGAACTGATTTCTGCCTATCAAAACTACTCATATGATGAACCTATCAGAAAGAAAGATTTAATTGAAAAGACATTTCCAGCTGTACCGTAGCTGGAGATTTTGTGAAGTAGACCTTTATGCTATACTCTATCAAAGACTTTTCATATGTCAAGAGCAATTGCCCTTGAAAGGAAGCCTCCATCGAGAGATTCGCTAATCCTATGAGATACAACTTAACACATCTGCTGTTGATCTAGCAGAAAGGAAGCCATTTTGCATGCCATTAAGGTTATTTTTGCTGAGATAGATGACTACTTCTCTATTTAACACAGGTTCCAGCAACTTACTCATGGCGGACAGGAGACTGATCGGTCTGTATTGAGAGGGAGATAACTGATCACCTGAAATTTGAAATACAAGACATACTGATGAGGTTTTCCAGGGTGTTGAGAAGGAATTCTCCTAAAGATAACGCTTAAACATCTTTGTAAGTATGGGAGCTAGTTATTGTTAAAGCTTTTTCAACACTATAATAGGGATGCCGTCGGAGCCAGTTGCTTTATTGGAATCGAGAGTTAGGGTGAAAATTTGGCAACATCACGCACTGATATTTGTATGTCGCATAGCGTGTTTTCAGATACAGTAGGAAATACCGGGGATTGGCAGCCCTGATCGCATAGGGTAGAATTAGCTGCATAGTTTTTGGCAAAGAGTTTGGCTTTGTCCGATACTGACGAGATTACCCCAGGTCCATTGATGATGGTTGGAATAGAGCACACATTTCTGTTTAGCACCCTGTTTGTAATTTGCCAAAATTGGCGGGAACCAAGCTGTTTCCCAGCTACTATTGATTTTAAATACTGATCATACAACTTTCTTGCGTTATTCATTACTATTTTACAGTGGTTGCTGGCAGTCCTTAAGGCGGTTCTAGCTTCAGTACACCGATTACTTTGAAAGCAATGGAAACGTGAGTCTGTGCGCAATAGCAGCATCACATTCTGGGAGAACCATCGCTGGTTTATAGTTTTTTTCTGGAATGTTTTTGGAGGGTATGAATGGAATGGTTTATTGTAAGTATAGACCTACAATTAACTATTCCATCAGGTTTGATACTATAGAGGACACGTTCTTTTTAAGCATTAAATGCAGAAGCAAGTCTAATATAAATGTATGAAAGATATCCCAGTCAACCATAGAGTATCGATAGACTGAACAATAGAGAGGTATGTCGGAGAACTTATTATATTTTATTTTTTTATCTTAACTGATATAACCAAGTGGTCGGAAGATCCCAGTGGGAACAAAACGGATGATGAACATAGCTTATGGCAGGTTGTGAGAAAAAGGTCTAGGAGACTCCTATACTGACCATTAGTGTTGGGCATACGGGTGGGTTCGTGAATAATCTGAGTTAGGTTATAAGCAATGGAGAAATCGTGACAGAACTTACCATCATCAGCTGTCTTGTTTGAGTGGGTTAACCATTCCACATTGGTAACTTTGAAGTCTCCATAGACGTGGATCTTAGCCTAATGATGAGCGGACAGGATGTGGTCAATTTTTTGGACATGTACTCTTAAAGATAATGACTCCATTGTTATTGGTGCGATAGAGGGCAAATATAAACGCTATGGTGTGAGCAAGTACAATCCGAAAGGATATATAGGGTAATTTAGGGTCTTCTACTGAGATATCTCTACCACACGGAACGCCATCTCTAATGTACGCACCTATTCCATACATGTGGCGATCATGCGGGTCAGACTTGGATGTTAAAGTAGAATATCCTTTAATTATAATCTCATTTAGGGAAATAGTCGGTCAAATGTCAGTTTCGCTTTGTAAGAATAGGTCTTATTTGGTCAACTGTAATTGGATGTTGGGGGTCTGGCTTTAACCCTGTATTTTTTCTGGAGACTTTTCATGATGAAGTGTCAGGATTTGAGGAATAAGTCGACAGACTTGTTTAGAGCAGGACAGAGAAGGAAATTAAGGGAGAAAAAGTAATAAAGAAATATATTTTTTGCAGACCATGATAAGATAAAGTCGTAACAATTACCCACTAATATGGCATCGAGAAGCCCCATCAGAACTTACTGCATGGTTCTTAATCTATTCACCAAATGTCAATACAGCAGCTATAATACTTTACAGCCTCATTAGTGGTTAGTCCAAGTTTCTGGTCCCTGACTATTAGGCAGGTAACGTCAGCCCAGTAAAACGTCTACCTTCAGCACCATTTTGGTGACATGGTTACAAGAATGGAAATAGAAAATTTCTGACATCTCAAGCAACTGCTTTCGCAAAAATACTACCAACTTAGAATACAGCTTTTTTTCTAACTTTGTCAGAAAAATCACTCGTTCTAAACGAGGTCTGACAGAGACATTAAGAGAAGCGAGAGTGACGAGAGCTGCCGACAACGCATCCACAATGCAGTGTCTATTCTCCATTTAAAAAAGCCAAGAATGACTCGAGGAAATATTTGTCTCTTGAGTGTAATGAATAATAAAATAATCGATTATAGATTCCCGAAACCTAAGGCAAATATTGCCTGTTTTATGACGAAGCGTAAAGGGTTTAATGTAAGAACTACAAAGATGTATAATGGAATAATTTTGGTAAAATGCTGTATACTTAAAGTAGTGTTTCTTTTCTTGTGGTGAAAATATATTAATGGTCCGGATCGAATAATATACAAACTGTTTCAAGATTTTTTTTCGTAATTAGGAACCAACAATCCACCGGATATTCTCACTAGTAACTCCTAAGCAGAGACGTCTTGAATTTAAGTTTCCAATATGGCGATCCTCTTTTCTCTTTAATGCGATATAATTGTATAATATAAAACCATTTACAAGGCGTTTTGTAAATGACCGTGTATATTAGCTCAACACGTGACAAATAAAAACAAGAAATTCGTGCTTTATTTAAATAATCCATTTATTTTTGTTCCTTTTGGAGAAGGAGTGATGTTTTTACATTGTCTTTCAACCAATTCTGAAAGAGTTTCACTTTAAACTGCGATACGTGGACGTTTTCCTTGCTTAATGTAACGCAATCATTTTCCCCTCTTCAAACTATAATAAGGTTAATCAAACAAAATTCCACTAGCAATGATCATCTTATCAGCACAGACTTATTTTCTCTTATTAAAGTCTTAAAAGCATACAACTAATTGCATGTGGAGTTTTGCACAATGTATACGAACTTCAATTTACGCAGATAGCAAAACGAGTTTTGATTGGGCGTATTTGAATGGAATTGATGTTTATTTATATTCGCTGTTTGAGGTATCAACGTTGTAAATAGTTTTTTCAACCGTTTTTTTCTTTATTAAGAACTTTGTTAAGAAGTTGGTTATATTTTCTCTATGTTAATTGGCCTCTGTTCCCGAGAAAGACGATGAACACCTTTTGCAATTATTGCCAGTAGTTTGAAAGTCCCTGTGCAGTTGTAGAGGTAGTAATAGCAGTAGACACTTCCAACATTCTGACGATGCTTCTTGTTAAATATGGTGAGCTCAGATCAAATGATTTTGCTCGTCTGTTAATTGCTAAGTTTATGCCTGCAACCAACGACGAAATACTTTTCAAGCAAATGTACAATCCCCAAGTCAATTTTCTGATATATTGTTGCTTTGCACTATTAGAAAGGACCAGTCAAACACAGAAGCAATGCGAAGGGAGGAATTTTTCCTTCTTTTATTCACATTTACATACGGATAGTTATGAGTATATATTACTTTCATTCAACTAGTTTTTATGTAGTGTTAATGTGAATATATTTTCATAGTAACATGAGAAAACTCAGTTTTAAGATGGTATACTCTTTCCTGGATATGTAAGAGTATGTCAAAGTATTCCTTACAGCGTAAAATATTATCGAAATAATGCCAGTGAAGCATTGTTAAATTGAAAAAAAAATCTATTTATCTGGTCCAACCTTACCGTTCCACAGTGGTTACTCCAATATCAAAAGCACCAAGTCCATGTACATATTTAAGATAATTCGGAAGTAGAAAATGTTCGTTCATAAATGAACTCTTGATGATCAAGTTATAGGGCCAACTCAATCTTATATAAGATGCGGTATTTCATTAAATACAATATGTTTCCCTGGCAATTTTCATCGATGAAGTAAAGAGAAAAGGTAAGCTATTATTTCTGTGACATTGATCCTGCATTTGACCTTGACTTTCAAGCAACCCTCATTATCCTTGCCATTTGGCCTTGAGTTAAAAAGTCTTATGTAGAACATCAACCTTGCAATATGCCATGGACTTTAAGCAGTCCTGTAGTAGAACAGTCTCCTTGTTATTTGACCGTAAGTTAGAGCAGTTCTTAAGTAGAATATTGACATTGAAATTTGACCCAGAGTTAAAGTAGTTCTAAGGTGAATGTTAACCTTGAAATTTCACATGAAGTTTTATCAGTTCTTAATTAGAACATAACTATTACCATTTGACTTTGAGTTAAAACAATTCTTTAGTAAAACATTGACTATGATATTTGACTTAGAATTAAAGCAGTTCTATGTTAGAACCTTATTTTGCTATTCGACCTAAAGTTAAATTAATTTTTAAATAGAACATTTACACTTCAACTTGAGCTAGAGTTAAAGCAAATCGAAAGTAGAATATTAGCCTTGCACTTTTGTTGTATAACAGGGTTTCATATTGGTGATCATATATCAAGTACATGTAATACAGGATTGACGATGATGAGAGAGACGTTTATAATATTACAGTTGTGGAATGTTTCTTCTGAAAACATATAGCGCGGGTGATAAGGTGATAGATGCACAGTTCTTATATTTCTTTTAGCACATATAGAGAGGAGTAGAGATACCTATTATTGGAAGGGTTACGTAATGTTCATACTAAGATGATTGACACATTACCTTCAATTGTTGAATGAGGACACGAAGACAACATTTACAAAAATCGATGATGTTCTTTATTTCATTTCATCAGTCGACTGATTTGACGTCAGGAATTTACATTGGTTCTACATGGTAAAACTTTTACCCTTTCGCCTCTGAGGGTACCCTCCTCTAACCATTTCCGCCCTTTCCGACCGACTGCCCGGCTTCTCGACTCTTCTAATCTGCGTATTCTAGCTCCTATTATTAAGAATTGCCTTTTTGCAATGACGTCAGATGTGTGATTCCAAAACGTGGCCAACTCACGTGCTCAGCACACGTTTTCCAAACACACTTTCGACAACAGGAATTCTCAATTAATCTATTTTTTAATTCAGTTTTCATAATAGAATGAACAATTAAATTCTTTTTACAATACAAACAATATCTAACTATTTCCAAAATTCTAACATTCCAATTTCTGAATCTATTCTAAACCTTGCTTACAAGGTTTGAGTCTCGGCTTATCCTAATCTCATTTTCCACTGATCTAATCTTCTTATTATTTACAGGAAAAGGGGGCAACTTTTTCTTGTAGCAATTTGACTTAGGGTTAAAACAGTTCTACAGTAGAAAGTTGATCATGAAATTTGACCTGTAATTTAATGAAAACTTAATATTACTATTCGACTTAAAGTTAAAGAAATTCTTCGGTAGACTATCGATCTTGCTATTTAATCTGAGTTTAAATCCGTTCTCAGGTTGAACAATAACCTACCTTTAGATCTAGACTAATAACAGTTCTTAGTATGGCAAATATTTTGACCAACCACTGTTACGATTGGTCTATCAATTATAACATATATATACATATATATATATATATATATATAAAAGTGAAAGTGTCTGTCTGTCTGTGTGTGTCTGTCTGTGTACATTTCCCTACACAATATCTCTGTCAATTTTAAGTCTACAGATTCAAAATTTGATATATCTGGTATTGGGATTTGAGAAAATCTTAGTAATCCGTTTTCAGTCAGAAAAATTGGCTGTTAAGGGGTCAAAGTTCAACGATTTGACCTTTGAGAACTCTACTAAACTCCTCCGCCAATTTTTGGTCTAAACACTTAAAATTTTAGATATAGGTGCCTTGAACATAGATCTAACTTAATAACTTGACATGAGCCCCAAAAAATAAATGTTAAGGGGTCATAATAGGGGTTAAAGTTAAAAAAAAGTTTACAGCTGCAGTCTCTACCAAATTACTCAGACAATTTCTGGTTTAAACATTTTAAATTTCACATAAAGAGTATTCAGAGATAGGACAAGCTTTTTAATCGGTTTGGGTCGAAAATTTTAGCTACCATTATATAAATGTATGTATGTATGTTTGCATGTCTGCCTAAAACGTTTGACAGAGGCGACGGATTTTCACAAGATCAGTATCGTTTTTAAGCTCGACCTTTCTGACGATAAATATATAAAAATTGGCTAAAAACATTAATATCTCCACCTTCAACTGGGCACTTTTCTACAGGGATGGGTCGCTTTTTTCGGCGATATTGTCGAAAGTCATCCCCTCTGTGCGATTGTCTAGCCTTAATTAATTTGGCGGTGGTCGTAACAGCAAAGACGTCACGTTTTTTCCTCCTTCGCGGTACGGGTTCGAGTCTGCCTTCCGACTATCACTTTTTAAAAATTATTTTTATGCTCAACATACACCCCCCAACACCCGGGATACGCCGGTCTTAAATGCGTGTATATATATATATATATATATATATATATATATATATATATATATATATATATACTAGCAAAAGTACCCGTCGTTGACTGGTTCAAAAACAGCCTACAGAAAATGGACTCTTTTATGAAAGTATGATGAAAAGGAAGGGTTGTAAATTTGGGTTGAATTTAGGGGTATCAAAACCAAAGCAAAATATGATGAAAGTAAAAATAAAATAGATAAGCCCCATAATTTATTATACCATACCTGTTCACACTGAAACACTTATCACAATATTCCGTGGATCTATATTAAAACACCTTGTTAAACCTTGTGACATATTTCCAGTCTATGAAGGTCAGGCGCGAACGAATACCCTATAAGTTTATTATACCATATTTCTTCAAACTGAAACATAATTATCAAAGTATACTTACACAGATAGATATGAAAAGTCTTTATTAAAGTTTGTGCCTATTTCCATTCTATGGAGGCCAGGCGTGAACGTAGACCCCACAATTTTATTATACTATCCCTATTAAAGTTAAAACATACTTATCAAAGCATTCTTATGTACATCTATATAAAAATACTTGTAAACGTTTTTTTTTTAAATTTTTTATTTCCATACTTTGTGGACCAGGCGCGAACGTAGACCCCACAGTTTTAATGAATCACCATTCTTCCAGATCAAACATGCCCATTCCTGTGTCTCGATACATCTTCTATCATTATATGTAATCAGTTTTTTTAAAATAGTCAAACATATAGAAGCCTATTCGTGACCAGACACACACACACATTCAGCTTTTTATTTTATATATATATATATATATATATATATATATATATATATATATATATATATATAAACAAACAAACTCGAAAACTCAATCGAAAACATCATTACGCCTTAGCGGAGATAAAAACCGTATTTTTCGCTATCTATAAAAATTTACATTTCAAACAGATATATATTTATGCATATCAAAAATCCACTGTAACTGTAACTAATTGCGTTTATTTACCTTTAATATCCAGTTCTATTATTTTTGTACGCATGTGTAGACATTGATTTAATACTAGTATTTCGTATCATACAATCCATTCCTTTTTAGATATAAGATGATTATTGTCTGACGATAGTTTGTACGTATTGAAACTGCGTCTAAACAGTACAGCCTTTTCACTCAAGTGTACGTTGTTTTTGTGTTTTATTCGAAACATGTATTAAATTACGTAAAGAGTATCATAAATAAGGCTGTGCGCCTGTACATGGTTGTTTTCGACAGTGCAAGGTAATTTATCACTAAATGTTTACAGACAAAATATCTTTTTATAGTTAGTCTATCTTGATGTGTGGTCTTGTATAATTTTTTATATGAAGCAACGTTCATATTTAATATATTGGTCTACTGCAAATGTATTTATATGCATATATATTTATCTATATCTCGATGTCTGTGTTTATATATATATATATATATATATATATATATATCATATGTGTGTGTGTGTGTACATATATAAACAAAACAGTAGATGTATGTGTGTGTAAATATTTAACCGGTAAACTCTTAAACTACGGATCACATAACACTAAAATTAACAGGAAATAGTAATTATACACGAAGGATCGTTTATAACAGGTAAAATCTTTATTTTGATCGATACATGACGCGTACAGACATATGTTAGAAAGTTGAAATGCAAAATGTTCATTTTAACTGGCCGACATTTTTTTTTTACTTCTTTCTGCGCATGCTCACATAAAATTCAATTCTACAAGTTGTTTCATATTAAGTTTTAATTATTTTTCTCTTGATAACAACATTAACAGGGAAGGCGGATGGTAGGCTAAAAACTTTGGTTACGATTCTAGATAACGGTATTAATCATTTAAATAGAAGTTTATTTCATTACAAAATAAAAATTGTCGTAACTAATCTCCATATATAATATTTTGATTGCGAAATTTACCCTCTGCACCAAAGTACCGTAGTTTTGCAACAAGAGATGCCACATACAAATTTATCATGTCTAGACTATTAGTCGCTACATTATGTTACATTAGAACGATATTTTAGACACTACATAATGTAACTTTTGAACGATATTTTATAATCGTTATAATAAAATCCTACTTTTAATTCGAGGAGCAACACCATTGCCATCGAAGCATCGTTAAAGGAAGTAGGTCCTATTTTTCTCCTAAATATTAAGTCCTCCTTCTGCCCTCAGTCATCATTGGGAGCAAATATCCACATTCTACAGATATTTCATTCGTAACTGGATCATAAACTCATAGACTTAACTCAATCTTTCTATTTCCCGATTCAAAAATAATAAGTCCTTCCTTCTCAAATGCCGCTCATTCTAATTGGTTGAGAGCCGACAATTCGATTATTCCGGAATATACCGCTTAATATATAAACGGACGCTCCAGACCTTTTTAAATATGGCGGCACTCTCTACAAGAGAAAATCGTTTAAAAAAATAAATCATACACAAACATAATAACTGCTAATAAACAAAAAAATCAAATATTGATAACCTTACACTTACCTATGTAAACACTAACAACAGCCACTATCCCCCAACAAAAAACAAACTTTGAAAAACTATATACGTGTACCATTGTTTATTTCTCGATTACCGAGCAGCTTAGCGAACTTTGCCAATGCTATTTTTGTTTCCTTTTAATTGTTTTATAACAAGGCATTTTATATTACATTTTAACCTTATTTTTTACATTTGCTTTTGATGTGGGCGATTTAAATTACTTCCAATATTTCCTACGATTAGCTAGATTTCAATCATGTTACTTATCTGATGTAAAAAAGTAGAAAGCGCATGAGATAGATAGGTATAGAAAATGAGAGAGAGAGAGAGAGCAAGCAAGAGAGAGAGAGAGCAAGCGAGAGTTGGGCAGAATATATAAAGGAATAGAGAGAAAAAGAAGGAGAAAAAGGATAGAGAAAGAAAGAGAGAGAGAGGCGGGGGAATAGAGAAAGTATACAAGTCTCCTAGATCTTTTACTCACAACTTGCCCTGAGTTATGTTCATCTTCCGTTCTGTCTCCACTGGGATCTTCCGACCATTCTGTTGTATCAGTTAAAATGAAAACGATATATAATAAGTCCTCAGATACCTCTCCATAATACAGGATATCGATGCTCTATGGCTGAATGACATAGCTACCGTGGATTTATATCAGATTTACATCCGCGTTCCCTGTTTAAAAAGGATGTACCCTCTATAATATCAAACATGACGGAAAGGTTAATTGTAGGTATAGACAGTTTGATACTCTCCAAAAAAAGTCCAGCAAAAACCTAACAGCCAGCCGTAGTCTCTTTAGAATGCGTTGCTGCTATTGCGCACAGAAATCACTTTATTCATTGCGTCCAGCGTAATAGATGTACTGACATTAAAGCTGCTTTCAAACCACTGAAAAAATAATAAAGAAGGCGAGACAGTTGTGTTCTCAGTCCGTCAAGTCCAAAGTCGCTGAGCAGCGGCTTGGTTCCCATCAGTTTTGGTAAATAGCAAAAAGGATCCTGAACACAAGCATTCTCCATCCCAACTCTCATCAATAGATCTCGTCAGCATCACACACACACACACACACACACACACACACACACACACACACACACACACACATATATATATATGTATATATATACAACATTTATAATGACTGAATAAAGAGCAATTAACACGGTGAATCTAAAAAAATGAAAATGAAAAAAAGGGCTACCTAACCGGGGTTCGTTCCTCGCTCAACAGAGCTAGATCGAGGAAAAATTACGATTAAAACGTTGTCATGAATATGGCGATAGAATAAAAAGTATAATAAAAAAATATAAACGAGGAAAGAACAATATAGAAATAAAATTATGCCCTTAAAGTTTTTTTTTGTTTATAAAGAGAAGGGCTTAACTGGTTTTTAGGATTTTTTTAATGGAAAAGCGAATGCAATTTACTAAGGATTGTAAACACGTCGGCACTAAAGTTCGTGGCACAAGCATCTATATCTGTTGTCGTTCATTCGCAAAAATGCTCTTTCCCCACCATAATAATTCTATTATTCACTTATTTAAATGTATTATCCGTGCGCACTACGTTGTGCGGACATCACAAAGGTTGGATTTTCGTTTAAAACTGTACGTACGATCAAATACTCGTTTTGCAAATCTTTCAATTTTTCAGGTTCTGAATACATATGGGCCTGCTATATGCAATGATCTTATAAATAACCGTACTTGTGCCATAAACTTTAGTGTAAACATGTTCACGATCCTGAGCAATTAAACACCTGATGTAGTACAGACTACCCCAGCAATTATCCGTCTTATATAATACTACCTAATATAAAATATCATGCAGCGCAGCTATGGAAGACCATGAAAATTGGATTCATAAGAACAAAAGATCCAACTTTGCTCAGTACTCGGGCGCGTGGCGCAGAGGATAAAGGCGTTAACTTCCTACTGTTACCCATATATATATATATATATATATATATATATATATATATATATATATATATATATATATATACGGCACAATCACGTTGATTTACTGGTTCTAGTCAGATCACCGAAGTTAAGCAACGTTGAGCATGGCTAGTACTAGATGTGTGACCATTAGGGAATTCTAGGCGCTGTATGTGCTCTCCGCTCATCGCAATATTGTTTCCAGTCGTACTGAACCTTCACTTACTATCCGTGTTTTACAATGGCGGCTCAAGAGAGGTATGGTTGAGGATTGTGCAAATTTGCCACAAAAAAAGCCATGTGCTAGCACCCTTACAGTGGGTAATAAAGACTGGTGAAAACATCCATATATATATATATATATATATATATATATATATGCGTGTGTGTGTAAATATATGTACCAGACTTATAGCACGTTTAATAAGAATGAGTGTTAATGCCAAATAGATGGTTGAATACGGTTACATTTTTTATCATTTTGTCATTAAATACTAATCCCTATTAATCTATTAATCCCTAACTGTAAGTCAAACATATACCATAATACGTAGTTTGCTGAACTTTATTATAACAAAGATTATTTTAAAAATCAGCCAAACCTGATCAATATTTTCCAAACCTTCTAAAGTAAAACAAGTCTAATCCCTTGTAATATCTGTTAATCCTGAACTGTCCACAGAACAGATATCATAATACTTAGTTCGCTGTGGCTTATCCTACAAGAGTTAGTAAAAAAATATTAGCCAAATAGATCCATTAGTTTTCGAGAATAAATGGAAAACACGGCTTGACAATTTGACAAAGAAATAAGAATATGATACAGATGTAATCACCGAAAGCGAACTCTTCAGAAACATAGCATAATTCATATATATGGGGATTTATTGGTAAAATAAGTAACTGGGCACTTATATAAATGGGCGTCATTTTAATACTGAGAAAACTAGTAAATATAATCACATTCTTTCTAAAGATATTTCAAAATAGATCACATACAGAAAAAACAACATACACGTACACACATACATATATAAGTCTATATGTTTACTATGGCAGTTTACATGGCTTTTGTTCCAATGCTTGTGTAAATTGTGTGGCCTTGAGGCAAGATGTATGCCTACGAAGTCAAGTGTAGCTTTGTGAGTAGGATCGAATCATCTGACCTGCAGTAATCATCACTTCCTACACTAAGCAACACACACACACACACACACACACATACACACACACACACATATATATATATGTATGTATGAATAAAAATAATATAAAAATACCAGCGATGGTTGACGTTATGTTGTAAGAATGTTTAAAATGGTGCTCAACGTTTCGTCCCTATTGCAAAGGATATCCCCAGGATATTAAAAGAAAACATGCAGAAGAAATTGATCATAGACCATACGTAAGTGAAAAGGAAACAGTTTTAGAAACCTACCCATAACGGGAAGGAAACTATAAGTGTATGTGTGTGGGAAGGTTGGCTTGTTCAATGTCTTTTAAAAATACGTTAATTAAATACCTATGTACACTTAAAAAAAAATCTTATTTTATTTAAATTATTTAAGGAAAAGCGGTTTGGGACAATAGTATGAATTAAACAGGATCTGTCTTTATATTTTTCCTACGTTTTTAGGTTACAATGTGGAATCCGATATTTTCCGACTCCTGGTTGCGGTATTTTCCCCGCCTTACAGTGTTATTTATGTTATTTTATTATTACATATGTATTATGTACTGTACTCTATTTTGTTACTAACTTTTAATGCCGTATACTTGGGTTCTACTGTATATATATATATATATATATATATATATATATATATATATGTGTGTATATATATATGTATATATATATATATATATATATATATATATATATATATAGAGAGAGAGAGAGAGAGAGAGGAGAGAGGAGCATATAAAAACAATAAACAACCACATAATTCGCGCATACGCCTGAAGAGTCCTAGAGTGGATGAAACGCGGAATATTCAGTGTAGCTTAATCGCCATATATATTTTATAAATTACTATATATATATATATATATATATATATATATATATATATATATATATATAAAGATAGAGAGAGAGAGAGAGAGAGAGAGAGCAGAAAGACAGCAAACCAAAAGACAGGCAGGCAGGAGATATTTAATATACTAATAATCAAATTAAAGACGAGTTTTTTTTTTTTTAATAATACAACTATTAAAGCAGTGGTTATGTGCATTACAAAAAAACAAATATAGTTTGTAGTCTATTAATAATTACTTATTCTGTTTTTCCTACCTGTATCGTTGTAAGAACATTAGGTTTCGTAAAGTTTTTATCTTAGAAGGTGTATAAAATTTGTCACGATTAAAAATAAATATCTCTTTATTTACAGAATATTTCAGCACATCAAGTCATCGGCTTCCGGAAGCCGTATAAGTCGCATGAAAACATTTACTTCATTCAATAAGAAACTGATAAAAAATCAAACCTAGAAATCATGACAATCGGCCTGCAGCTTCAGCAGCCGGCGGCTTCCTTTCATTCCTTTAAACATTGCTCGCTATATTTATTACTCTCACTAATGATAAGTATGGAGACAATATTTTGCTGCTATGTTTTGGAATTCTTTTTGACATTTTATTTTATTTTAGACTTATTAACTCCAAACAAAACATATTACTTGGGTGTAAAAGGCTACTATTTGAGACCAACTTTACAGCAACACTATGTAGGGAGTTGAGCAGAGAGATATCTGTTTTTAATAAGCATTTATTTGTGCATGTTATTAAAATAAGGGAAGTAGAAGACTGCAATTCAAAATTCAGAAGAAAGAAAAAAACTATCAATGTTGTATGGTTTTCTAACATCTAGGGGAATCTAGACTGAAGCAGTGGGATTTTGCTGCTTATCGGGTTAAGCGTGGATATTTACATAGAAGGAGCACATGCAGAGAACATTCCATTTAAATATATAATATTAGGAAGCAACTTCTATTCGTTGCATTTGTTAAACTTGGGAATCTGTATAGAATGTACCGGAGACCCTATATTGAACAGACAAGCGTAGAGTTCTAGCAATGATCTGGTGACATTCTAAAGTAATCCGTAATTTTAATTCCAGTATCCTCCCGAGGAACTAACATTCAAACTGTAGTCAGTTTAAACAGATTATAATAAGTAATTTTATGGACCCTTTTAAGGAAGGAGAGCAACCTTTGTTGCTACTTGTCTCTCGCTCCTTGACAGTGTTCAAAAGAGGGTCGCCAATCTTATAGGTCCTGAACTGTCATCTAGGCTTCAGCCTCTGTCCCATCGACGAACTATTCTATCCCACTGCCTGTTCTACAAGTACTTTAATGGTGAATGCTCTGACGAACTACAAGCACTTGTACCCCCTCGACGTAAATACCTCCGACAAGCAACTAAATCCCACCCCTCCACAGAAGAGATCCCTAGGTGTAAGAAGACCTTCTATTCCAATAGTTTCTCTCCCAGAACTGCTAGACTTTAGAACTCCCTTCCGGGATTCTGCTTTCCCAACTGTACTGACATGCAGAAGTTCAAATGTAATGTGAGCAGACATCTTGGTACTCATCTCCTTTCATAATACCCTGCAAATTATGTCCCCGATAGTAGCCGCCTACTTCAAAGTTGCACTGTGCCTGGTTTTGGGTGAAAATTGAATAAAAAAAATTCACAAGTGATTAAAGTTCAACATGAAGATTTCCAAGTTCGGAGGTTATATCAGCTTACACGTTGTGAGAATTCGAAGACGGAAACACTAGCCCGAATGAATTATCGAATATACTATTTTACTGAATAAAAATTGTTTCGTGATGTTCGAAAAGAATACGTTTTCATTTTAATATTATTTCGTCTCAAAGCAATCTTAAAATTAGTAGTAATACAGTACAACACCGATATTATAAGAACTAGATAACGTTAGAAACTAGATTAATTAGAAAACGCCAAAATATGCGAAATAAGAACAAGTTGCATCATAATGATTCGCACTGGATTGAAAAATTAAGAAATCCTAACTTCTAAACCGTGCTCTTTGACTATCTTGTAAATCATTAGATGTGAACTGGACAATTGTGATATAGGTGAAAAAGGTGGCTAACTTGTCATGTATAGCGGGTGTTCTTGCTCTGTTTACATGATAAAATCCGCCCAGAAGCTACATCCTAGATGCAGCAATGCTAATCTTGTTCTTTGATATGGCAGAGGCGCGTTCGAAATGAATGCTTTTGTTTAAAGCACAAGTGCACCATGATACTTGACTTTTTCATTTTAAGCTTAAATTCAAACAATTATCACAACACAAACAGTAGTGACACGCATATAAAATCGACAGCAGGTTCTTTGATATGATAGGGGCACGCCCGAAATGAATGTTTCTGCTAAGACCGCAACTAAACCATGATAAGTGATTTTTTTTCATTTTAAACTTTAATTCAAGCCATTATATATTAAAAAATAAACGATTTGACCAGTGTAAAACATACGTTGAGTATCATTCAATTCCGGGCAATATTGGATTTTCCTGCTATTGTTCATATATTTTGATGTACAGAATTCATTTGTAAACTAAATAAGTAATAACTATATATCTAGGAATACAGCTGTTATATGTAATGGACGACATGCGGTCTGTGAATACTTTAATTAAGTTTCATGGAAAAAGAGTTAACATCAGACACATTGCTATGATTTTTGTAAAATTATAACAGTAAAAATGAAATACATCCAATAATATGTATTCCCCAAATGTTAATTTCTTTGTGGTATTTATAAGGTGAAGTAATGTGTTTCAACTTCAGATTTGAAAATAATATTTCGGATTTGCATTAAATTTGATCCATAGTCATTAGCCATCGATTAGATAGTCAATAAACTTCATTTTTTTTCTTTAAGATACCTTAAGCTTGCGTCTTTAATTTGCTTGAATCAAAATTATGTAATGCATTTTGATCAAAATTTAAATTAGGATTATTCACTTGATGTTTAATACCATCATATTTTTATGTACATTCTCGTAAACAACCCTACCTGATACCAAGTTATATATATATATATATATATATATATATATATATATATATATATATATATATATATATATATATATATATATATATCAGCTCATCAGTACGGCTAGACAGGTAACTGCCTCAAGCCAGGATCGAAACCCGATCAGCCAAATGATAGTCAAGGCTTCTCACCATTACGTTATATTTTATATATATATATATATATATATAAATCGAAATATATAAAAATCAAAATATATAAAAATAGAAATATTTAAAAATAGAAATATATAAAAATAGAAATATATAAAAATCGAAATATATAAAAATAGAAATATATAAAAATAGAAATATATAAAAATAGAAATATATAAAAATAGAAATATATAAAAATCAAAATATATAAAAATAGAAATATATAAAAATCGAAATATATAAAAATCGAAATATATAAAAATCAAAATATATAAAAATAGAAATATATAAAAATCAAAATATATAAAAATCGAAATATATAAAAATAGAAATATATAAAAATCGAAATATATAAAAATAGAAATATATAAAAATCAAAATATATAAAAATCGAAATATATAAAAATAGAAATATATAAAAATCGAAATATATAAAAATAGAAATATATAAAAATCGAAATATATAAAAATAGAAATATATAAAAATCAAAATATATAAAAATCGAAATATATAAAAATAGAAATATATAAAAATAGAAATATATAAAAATAAATATATATAAAAATCGAAATATATAAAAATAGAAATATATAAAAATAGAAATATATAAAAATAAATATATATAAAAATCGAAATATATAAAAATAAATATATATAAAAATCAAAATATATAAAAATCGAAATATATAAAAATAGAAATATATAAAAATCAAAATATATAAAAATCGAAATATGTAAAAATCGAAATATATAAAAATCGAAATATGTAAAAATCGAAATATGTAAAAATCGAAATATGTAAAAATCGAAATATGTAAAAATCGAAATATATAAAAATGAAAATATATAAAAATCGAAATATATAAAAATCGAAATATATAAAAATCGAAATATGTAAAAATCGAAATATATAAAAATCGAAATCTATAATGCTGATATAAATACGAAATCGGAATCTTATGTCTTTGTTAATCTAAAGTATAACTGCTTTTGCATCTTAATGATTCAAACAATCGACCACACTATGTTGCAGAAAGATTACCCTTTTCTTTGTAATTAGTTGTGTATCGAATAGTAAATAGAAAGAAGTTTATATGACTTGCCGTTCCTTAAAATTTTTTCTAGGAGCAAAATGGGGTATCATCTCGGAGACAACGAATAATATATTCTGTTTTCGGACAGACAAAAACAATTTAATTTGCATTTTTGTTCCAATATAGTGCCCGGTTCGGAAGAGCTTGATTTTTCTACATTTACAACTGACATAATGTAAAGCTCTGCCATCGTTGACTAACAAATAAAAGGGAATGTAACTCGTCCATTATTTAAAAGAAACATTCAGAATGCTGTCGTAATATAAAATGCATTAATTTGGGTGTATTACGTGTATAGCATTTTCGGGGATTTGTGAATTTATCGCTAAATCAGAGCCGATGCGTGATCTCTTAAAATCCTTTTAGAATCTGAGTATTTTTTTTTCATCTGCAATAAAATAAACTGAAAAACATCAGTTCATTCCTCGTAATTGCTATGTTTATTGGTGTCTTGTGAATACTTCAGTATCTTCCGAAGTGAACAAAAAATGCTACAGTAAAGTTGATTCGTTTCCTAATGCATTTAGATTTTACACAGAAACCAATCCACTATTAACGGAGAGTCGTGATTGCATCCACTTTGCTTAAACTGTATCTTCATCTTTAAAAAGGCATGCATTTCTCTTATTATTTACTTGTATAAAAAAACGCACGATTTGTGAAAGCAATTTTAAGTTGTAAGGATTTTAAGCTAGCGAGTAAAACATTATTTCAACTGTTCAGCATCCAAGTGTTGAAGGAATTATTGAATATATATATATATATATATATATATATATATATATATATATATATTATAGAAGGTAATAGACTAGACTCTAAAAGACGAAAGCCTCAGGTAAATATATTAGAATATATTACATTACATACATAACATTATATATTAAAAGTATTACAGATATATGATAAACTCAATAGGTGTAATTACCGTGCGCTATATTAATGGAAAAGGGTGAAAGATTAATAATTGTGAAATTATCAACCAATTTTATAGGGGAACATAAAAAGATCAAATGTGTACGGTCGTTTCAGAAACGATATACTTTTATTAATTCGATATTTACAAATAAAACCAACGAGAAATTAAGTATTTCTGGATATATTCTCCTCGTCAGCATAAATGGACACCAAATTTTAACTTGCTTATTGAAGTACATATCGTTGATTAACATAGGAATTAATTAGAAAAAAGAAATTGCGTGGCATTAAAAAGTAAAAATAAAATAAATAAGAAATAGGTGGAATTAAATTATTCTTTTTGCCTATTCGATTAATATTATATATATAGTTTCAATTATATTTATTGTAAATGAGCATAATGTAATGATATATAATGTTAATTAAATGATTGTATTCTGCTGTGTAATTGGTTAAATTTTAAAAGGAATAAAAATAATGATTTTATGCTTTGGTAGGATTTTTATAAGGGAGAAATTAGCTATAAGCTTGAATTTTTTTAAAAATTTATGATGTGATACAAGATTTAAAGAAAAATAAGAAATTATATTTACAAAGAAGTTAATACAAATAAGTGCCTTTCAAAGGGAGTTGTTTAATACTGCTTTTTTTCATATAAAACCCGTAAGGAGGCCTCTACATGCACAAAACCTCAGTCATGATGATATTTTTTTAATCTAAAAGAGATCGTTGATATTTGTAACTATTTTTTTAATCTGGGTAAGTGATTAAGGTTATTTTTTGTTATAAAATAGATGCTTATGTTGGTTATTGTAATTGTAAGGTAGGTATGTTTAAATTATAATGAAAAAGAGACATTTGATGAAGATGGAATCTTGTGATTTCTAGTAAATGTTTATATTTTATCTATATAAATTATCTATATAATAATTTGGATGCCGAAATTCCCCGATAGACTAAATTGCAATAGGTTTGCAATAACAGATGTCGCATATGAATTTATTTTGTTTAAATTTTTACCCACCATCTTATGTAACTTATGAACGCTGACACTGACACATTTATGTAGCTCATATTTCCCCCTCTAATTGAAAAGTCCTTCCACTCTCATAAACAAGACCGGGTCTATTTATTTTTATAAAATTAAAAACTTTTCTCTGCTTTCACCTGACAATTTACGATTTTCCTAAAAAGCATTCATCTTTTCTTATATAAAAAATACGTTTACAAAAAAAAAAAAGTTTACTGCTAATTTTCTTTAAAAAAGCGAAAATTGTAAGTTTTCTTGAAAAAATCTCACCTAACGTTTTAAAGTAAAAAACGCCCTGAACTCGCTAGACTACTTCGCTTGGCGATACGTCGAGAACATCACCAACATAACCTCTCACAATCCAAAACCAGCCTGATCTCCGCAATCCGCTGAGTATTCACCAAGCCCCCGCCGGAGCTTGTGGAAAAGGCATGTATTTCCGGACACGAGTCGAGGCGCCGATTGAGAACGAAGGCGACTACAATGAGTAAATATCAGTTTTACGTCATAATCAACTTACCTAAATTGATTTTGTTGATATAAGTTTTAAAATAAAGCTGTAGTTTTGTTTTCTTTAGGGCGACTATTTTATCGTTCCACCTTGTATATACACTTATTTCCGTAAAATAAAACGGCGAGTAGAAACAAATTAAAAATAATAATAGCTTCCCAACGCCTTCGAAATAATAGTTTATCTGTAATGTAGTACATACGTAGACCTTACACGTTATGGAGGAGTACGTCGAAAGGAACATGGGACAAGTTATAACTCAACCCCTTTTTTCCTCATTCTCTCGCCAGGCATGACTTCTGGTTACAACTGTGATGTTACTCACATCCGTAACGTGCTCCACTCCTCAAACATGCTCTCTATTTTTATACCCTTTTTCTTTCTCTTTACCGTGGCGCAATTTCGCCATTGGCCCGGTATTTGCATAAAGCCGCCATACACGCGTCAATGCAATGTTATATATCAACTGTTTTTCAGAACCAAAAACAAGCAGGTAAATTTCTAAACGGGTTGTGAGATTTAAGTAGAAGAAACTAGAAAGCAGGTTATTCGATTTGCTGAATTGGAGGTGTCCTTTTAAAGTAAATACAATTTGGGGTCGACTGACGAAAAAAAAAATGAAACTGGAACGTAGGCATCTTGGATTTCTTTTACCAATAAAGCAAACTCATTCACTCAACTCGCTAAAATATTTTCGCTTATCCGAAATGCGACTATCCGCTTGGACAAGGAACGACTGTGGCTATGATTAAACAGTCAACACGTGCTCATACGTCTCTCTTTTTCGTATAGGCATCTGAAAAATAAATAAGGAATACACTTTTTTTCTGTCCAATCTAATCCTAACTATCAGCTGGTGTATAAATAAACTAATTAGATCCTGCTCAGTAAAAGAATTAATCATATGTTTCTCTCCAACACATCGACCATTTTTGCAAGATGATGTGGATCGTAAAAGAACACCATTTGTCTCTCCCTGTTTACGAGGGCCAGACATCGTTTATTATGCAGGATACATATAGCGGCAGAAGGCGACCAGAATACAAGTCGTTACCTCGGTGATATTCGTTCAGAATCGTCAGACTCCTGGCATTGAAAGAACGCGTGATCGGACGATTCTTCTTCAAACGTGTCTTACCAGAGACACTAAGGTGAGTATTTCATCCAGAAGTTATTTTATGGCACCAAGGAGTAAGGCGTTCCGTGCAAGGTCAAAGACATTTTAGAAGATTCATACCTTGCGACTTGCTCCATTCGATGTGGATCTAATTCTACAACTACCAGAATCCTTTCACGAATTGATTTTAGGCTGGTCACTGACGAATTTGCTGAGTTATTTATTTTTAGATGACCGATTAAATTTACTGGAGACAAAAAAAAAAACGGATAACGACGGTGATGGACAATTGGTGGAGAATTTGATCGCGAATTCTTTTATAAAATTTAGAGCTAGGAAATCCAGTTTTTCGACACTTCAAGACGGTGCCTTCCAAGCCTTACTCAGGAAGACGTTAAATATAAATTATTTTGCAAAACTATTGTCTGAACTACACGTCAACGAATTCAAACTAGGAAATTTGTCGAGCATAAACGAGTCGTAAGCGTAGTGTTACTACTCCAAACATTCAATCAAAGACAGGTCGACTTACAGCAGTGCTTTTGAACCCTGTAATGGATACAATAACAGTGATGTCATTGACGAATATCGAAACTATGTTTAACTACCTATCAGACGAAGCAATTCCATGTAGTACCAAACTAAGCATGTAACGAAGCGGGTCCAATGCAAGGATGTATAGAAAAAACGACAGCGGTCATCTGTTATGATGTTGGACACACTAATTGCGACGACATGAATCACAAAATGGTTTTATTGCAATATCAACCACAACTAATTTGCCCTCAAAAACTCTCTACAATGACGCCAAAGGTGCTATTCCATACCTGACAATCTCTAAATAAAATCGAAAGGTGTCTAATCGTTCGCCACTACGTTCATTGTCTTCTATGTACCTATAAAATTGAGATTTGTCGCTTTTATATTAATATTAGAAGCATAGTTTTTCTATTTAAAATCGTAAAATCAAACTGCCTCATTTACTAAGTCAAAGATATGCGAAAGTTATATGAAAGTTAAGTAATCTTCATATAACTTTGAAAATGAGCGTTAATTAATTACTCATGTGATTTATAGTTTATATGTGATATATAGTTTATTTGTGATGTATAGTTTATATGTGATTATATAGTTTATTTGTGATGTATAGTTTATATGTGATATATATAGTTTGTGATATATAGTCTATATGTGATATACAGTTTATAAGTGATATATAGTTTATTTGTGATATATAGTTTATATGTGATATATAGTTTATTTGTGATATATAGTTTATTTGTGACATATAGTTTATTTGTGATATATAGTTTATATGTTATATATAGATTATTTGTGATATATAGTTTATATGTGATATATAGCTTATTTGTGATATATAGTCTATATGTGATATATAGTTTATATGTGATATATAGTTTATTTGTGATATATAGTTTATATGTGATATATAGTTTATTTGTGATATATAGTTTATATGTGATATATAGTTTATATGTGATATATAGTTTACTTGTGATGTATATTTTATATGTGATATATAGTTTATATGTGATATATTGTTTATATGTAATATATAGTTTATATATGATATATAGTTTATATGTGATATATAGTTTATATGTGATATATAGTTTATATGTGATATGTAGTTTATATGTGATATATAGTTTTTTTAGACCTTTAGCATACTGTCGCTTTCGTTTTTAGTCGGCAAGAATTGTTTTTAAATGGTCAAATATTTTAAACAAAAAAGTTGACCTTGGCAGGGTATGTCGAATAAAACATTACTTCTGCTGTTACTGTTGCCCAAGCGTAATGTCAGCCATCCAGAGCGTGATTTTAACACTTTTATATGATTCTGTCGATAACTTAGACGGTAAACGATAATGGAGGTATTAATAACGACTAAGTCGACAGTGTTAAACATTTTGATTCTTATTCTGTTGAATAATATCCAATTATATTTTTATAACTTTTCGAATCATTACTATATAATCCTTTTTTATTTATAAGAAAGAAAGAGTATTTAAGTATCACATTTATACATTTTTCAATACTTATCGGATGTATTTTTATACAAAACATATCTAAGAACACTTCTATGCATATAAGTTACCTTTATGTAAAATTTGCAAAAGATATGCTCAGCTGTTTTGGAAGCTATGAAAAAATTTAGAACTTGGTAACTACAAAAATGGCTTTGATTTTTGGAATATACTAACAATATTTTCATTACTAGTCATATTACTTTAAACTATTAAATTAAACAAAAAGGGAGCTAACTGCTCCAGTGTATTTTATACCAGATATAAATCGATACACAACTAAGAGAGAAACGTGTTTTATGAAAATTACATCGGACGAAAATAACAAAATTAAATAGTGACTATAAAATTCATCTGTTTACATAGACTTAATAAATGACGGTATAGATTGTATCGAGATTTGATAAAAATAGATAATAAATCAGCACTGAAATCAAACGCAAACATACGGCAAATCTGTGTTAATTTTATATAAAATCAGGTGGTAAATGATATTATGGACAGATTTTTGGGAGAGAATGAGTTGCTTGCCATATGTCGAATCTTTGTTACGTACTATCTTCTTAATATAAACTGCAACTCAAATAAAAGTAGAAAAAATAGAATATTTATGGTGCATGAATGGATGTCACTATTGAATTGGTTCATATCTATATCTATCGATCTATAAATACTAGACTACCCGTGACCGGTGTGGTCAGTATGCTATATTAGCTATGGAATTCATGTATGAGCGTGACACTTGTGACGTAAAGAAAATAGTTGTTTTTTTTTGACATAACAGAAACATTTCTATGAATGTATATTAAAATGAAAAATCGCGTACGGATCACTCAAACATGAAAAAAAAAAAAAAACAATCCTCCCTATTCGTGTAAAGTTACTTATTTTTCCAAATAATCGTTCAAAAATCGAAAATCAAACATGATTTTGCTACGAATCGACGCCGACGAAAGTCATTTAGCAGCAAAAACGCACACGAACCTACCGATAAGAAATATAAGAATGAAAAACCCATATTGGAATCCTTCAACCAAGTTATAGAAACTTAAAATATAAAAAATTAATAAAACCTGAAGCAAAAAAAAAATAAAACCTAAATAAATAAAATAAAATGAAACTAATATTGAAATATATTAGTAAATGTGTCAACAAGTTCACCGTTCTCACACAACTATTTTGTATCTAGAAATGTAAAGAAAAAAGGAAGGAAGGAAGGAAGGAAGGAAAAGGGACGGATAGAGAGTAGTAGTAGTAATAGTATTGATAGTAGTATTGGCTTTATTACAATTGTTCTTATGTGCGTCAACGGGTTAAAGTTGTTTAGTTGTAAAAAAATAGCGACAGTATAGTTGCAATAAAGAATAGTTGCAAAACGCCCCCCTCTTCCCATGTTAAATACTAATTTCGAAATAATAACGTTAACATTTCAGTGTGCAGGTCAAAATCTGCAAAAGAAGCGATTTGTGTTTATTTGTTTACGTTGTTATGGATTAATGTTTATGCGCACATGCTCAACCGGATGTCTTAAACCGGAAAGTGTGTTACATCACTCGTTACAAGGTCACTTGATTTTTATAATTATATATATATATGTGTGTGTGCATATATATTTATATGTATGACTGAATGACAAACGTCTATTTTCCAAATTTCATGATGTTCACAATCTTACAATTTATTCATTTAATTTATTTGACACTTACAAATGTAGACAGAATCTGTTTCATAGCACAAAATCGATCACTAATTATTATATCAATCAGTGAATCTAATAATAATAATTAATAATTAAGTGATCGATTTTGTGCTACGAAAGAGATACTGTCAAGAATTGTAAGCATAAACTGAATGAACGTAATAAATTGTAAGATGGTCAACATCAGGAAATTTGGAATATAGACTTTTGTCATTTATTCATCATAAGCTCTTTAATTAAACTGAGCTTCTTAAATAAAGATTAGTATATATAAAAAAAGAAATATAAGTGAATAAAAAATATTTCCACAGAAATATATATATATATATATATATATATATATTCACTAGCAAATGTACCCGTTGTTGACTGGGTTAAAAAACAGCCTACAGAAAATGGACTCTGATTTATGAAAGTATAATAGGTTATGAAAAGGAAGGCTTGTAAATTTGGGTTGAATTTGGGGGTGTCAAAACCAAAGCAAAATATGATGAAAGTAAAAATAAAATAGATAAACATTATAATTTATTATACCATACCTGTTCACACTTAAACACTTAACACAATATATGGATCTATATTAAAAATCCTTGTTAAACTTTGTGACATATTTCCATTCTATGGAGGTCAGGTGCAAACAAACACCCCATAATTTTATTATACTATATTTCTTCAAATTGAAACATAATTATTAAAGTATACTTACGCAGATAGATATGAAAAGTCTTTATAAAAGTTTGTACCTATTTCCATTCTATAGAGGCCAGGCGCGAACGCAGACCCAAAAATTTTATTATACTATCCCTATTTAAATTAAAACATACTTATCAAAGTATTCTCATGCACATCTATATAAAAACACTTATAAACGTTTTTTTTTTAATTTTAATTTTTTTTATTTTCATACTTTGAAGGTATAATAATGTAATACCTTTCTTTGTAAAATGTATAAGAGTGCACTTTGAAGATAAATAAATTTCAAATTGAATCTTGTACCATTATTTTTAATGCCTGTAGTAAAAAACAATTGTTTAATAATTTTCATGCCTTGGATGAAATGCTTTTCTAACTTCTATCATATCTTTTTAAGATTATATTTTATTTAATTTATAAATTTTGATTTAAAAAATGAATGTGGTTTTGCATGTATTTATAGAAAATCCCCTACTCTCTATCAGTTTGTATTTCTCCTCACACCACAACTCATTTTTGCAACCCGCTTTTTGTATTATTACAAGTCTGAATATTCTCTCTGTTTCAGTTTGTATTTCTCCTCATGCCACGACAATTTTTGCAACCCCTTCTTTGTCATACATGTCTGAATAATGAGAAAATTTGAATTTTTACAAAAAAAATCTTTAAAATAACTTTTTTAGATTAAATTTTTAATAAATTCTTTCAGAATAGAACATCTTTACAATTTAAAAAGTTCATTAAGGTTTCATTAAAAATATTCAGTAGATAACGAGAAAAATAGAGATGGACAATTCAAAAGGACTGTATAACTAGTTCCGCTCAATAGTAATCCCTGCCAGCGAAAGTCTTTGTTATTGTTTTTCTATTATTATTATTATTATTATTATTATTATTATTATTATTATTATTATTATTATTATTAAAAACATTTTGTGTCCTGCTCTTTCGCGCGAGGACTAATATATGTATTTAAATGTATATATATATATATATATATATATATATATACATATATAGTATATATATATATATATATATATATATATATATATATATATATATATAAGTGAATAAGTGAATTAAGAATATTTCCACAGGAATATATGAATGACTTTATCAGGACCGTCTTTAGCAAACTACATAATTGTAGGTCTGCATACTTACAAAATGGAAAATTGGCTACTCGAACTTGTGGAACAAATTGAAATTGTTTTAGCCGGAAACAAACGATGCTAAGAGGTCAAATTTAAAATATTCGAAATTGGAAGGCGTATGTCGTACTAATGTGTATCATCACCGTATTCGCAGATATACATTCATATGTTTAAGTCGGCTAAGTTTTAAATTTGGATATACATGATGCCTTAGCTCAGATGGTGGCGAATAACGGTGAAGAAATAAATTGTTTCGAATCTAGCTGATATCACCGAGTCATAATTTATGTTACCTTTTAAAATCACTACTATGTATTTAATGCAATATAGCAATCAAGAGAGAACTCGTTTCATAATAATAAATGCATAATTGCATAAATTAAAACACCATATTAAAGAGTATTTTATAATTGGGCAAACCGGGACTGCATGCTAGCACACACACACACACACACACACACACACACACACACACACACACACACATATATATATATTCAAAATGTGAGAGATTATATATAATTATTTCTACAGCCCAAAGAACGCCGAAGCCCACAAGAGCAATGCCAGACAACGATCCGGAAGTCTAAGACTCGAGTTTCGCCCTCATTTGGGCTCATCAGTCAGATATATTCGCACCCGGGATTTAAAATCCGGGCCTCTTGCATCCGAGGCAAGCACTCTACCAACTGAGCCAACACCCCGTACAAAAGAAATTCTATTAGTCAACGCAGATCAAGTAAACCGCGAGGAAATTAGCTGTGGAATAGATCTCCTTCATATCGACAAGGGACGTGGCCATGCAACCAGCTGAAAACCAAGCCGATGTCTCACAAGCAGGGATTTTGAACTCAAAAGGACGACGCCATCCAGCAGAGCTAACCTAACGAGCCATTTTTGTTATAGAATTTTCAGAATGTGAGAAATTATATATAATTATTTCCACAGCCCCAAGAAACGCCGCAGCCCACAAGAGCAATGCCAGTCAACGAAGCGGAAGTCTAAGACTCAAGTTTCGCCCTCATTTGAAATCCGAGCCTCCTGCATGCGAGGCAAGCACTCTACCAACTGAGCAATATATATATATATATATATATATATATATATATATATATATATATATATATATATGCATATATGTATGTTGTGCTTTCTATTTTTTTCAAGGAACATTTTTATTGCGACTGATGGAATTCGATTTACTTGGCGTAGAAATAATGTTGCAAGTGATTCACAAAATTATTGCCCAAAATTCTGATGGTGCGGATTCCAGTGTGTCAAATGTTATCAAATGTTTCTCAAATATATTTCAACGTTTTAGTTGGCCTTGCAAGTATTACACACCCTATACATTGTGTGCAAAAACTTACCCCCAAAATAACATATTAGACGTCATCGATCTACAAATAAACACATGTGACGGTTAATCATATGAGCGAGATTTATTTCTTAACTTACAACTGAACGCAATAAACACCACTTTAGGACCCTTTTTAAAAAGAGCTGCATGGAAAACACACACACACACACACATACAAGCAAGCACAGACAAACACAATAATCACACACACGCATGGATATAAAAGTATATATATATATATATATATATATGTAAAGTTTATATTGACAACATATACTTGTTTATTATCTAAGCCAGGAAAATTCACATCTGCCTTACATTAATAAAATTAATAGTTAAATAACTCCCAACTAGATATTTGCATGTGTATGTTCTGGTTGGTATTTCATTTTACCTTCCTGTTGTTCGGTGTGTCATTTATTATATATAATCTTTATAATGGCCTTATTTCATACTTGTGTTATAATGCATTCGTCTACTCCTGTCCCCGCGAGACCACTATCCGAACCGACCTTAAAAAATAATTCGATAGTCGACTGGTAAATGTAAAATATGCAAGCAAACATTAGAAAGAAATGTCTCTCTGCTGTTGGTAACATTAAAAATGTTCGACTTCGCCTATTTTAAAATGAATCGTGATCAAATAGAAATTTTATCATCCCACCGTCATTCACAAGTTTAATCTAGTATTTTAGTGTGTGTCTTATTTTAATGCATTCTGTATTTAATACTAATAATATTCTCTTTATCACAGTATAAATAACCAACTTAATACGTACCGAACGAGACCTGTGGAAATTCCACAGCGGACTCATGCATGCATACTATATTGATGTTGGTTTTTTGTAGATGTTCAGCGTAAGTGGAAACGCTCTGACATTATTGTAGATCTTTTGTTAAAACTGATGAATTAAGCTAGCAGATGCGCCTGGTGTAGCCCGGCGTAGCCCGGTCGTAAAGTACGCTCAAATATGATATTTTAATTCTTACAGATTAAAGAGTTAATGCTCTATCGATTTTTATATATCATAAATATTTCCAAAATAAAAATAAATATATCCATCAGCTTGAATTGAAACCGAAACCAAACATATGAAATATATATATATATATATATATATATATATATATATATATATTGTAACTTGAGTTCTTTCAGTTATAATCAAAACCGAAATCAAAATTTATGAAGAATTCGTGATAAAATTATTTATTTTTTAAAAAATAGATGATTAAGTGTCATCAGCTATAATCGAAGCCGAAACCAGAACTTATGAAGAATTCTTGGTAACATTTTATATATATATATATATATATATATATAGTATTCCTGAATTGGAATTAATTTTTTTTTTCTTCGGGGCCCGTGGCGCAGTTGATAGAGACGTTAAATCTCTACGGTTCCAGATGAACATTGTCTGAAGATAGCGGTTTCAATCTCACCCAAAGCGTGCCAGAGGTAATTGGTCAAAAATGTGGTGAGACGACAGCAACTACGGATGGCAGTGATGGCTGAGAATGCAGTTAGGAGATTCGAAGTTCCTATCCGTCGCGGTTACCACCTGACGAAGGCCAGAGGAAGTTGGCCGAAACGTTGTGCACAAATAAAAAGATTAAAAAAACCAAAAAAAAAAAACAACAACTAATAAAGATGAGACTAATAGTCCGAAATAAAAAAAAAAAAATAACATTTTTTATGACAAGAAATGAAAGTCCACAAAAATTAAGCTACTCGGATATAAGCGTGACACAAAATAAATAAATAAATCACACGCTATCGTATTATTTAATACATAATATTTTTCTCATGTGTGTAAGGTGTATTTAAGTGTCTGTTTTGATAGGAAGAATATTTGTACAACAATTTAAATTGCTTCATCCAGACTATAATATTTTTCTTTAACTGACAGAAGATAAAAACACGACATGTCGTATCGGAAACTTCAACACCGTGCAAGCTCTTATTTTTCAATTCAAATCCTAACGCAAAATATGTCAAGTGAAATAAATTTTGAAAAGCAAATGAGAGGTATATTTCGGTGACTTTAAAACTAATATCAAAACCAAAATATAACTGTAGGATAATAATTAATGACTTAATAAATTAAGGATGAATACTATGAAAAGATAGAAAATAATTTCATATCATTCATACAATTCAATATCCAATCACGAAAACAACAGTTCTATCTTTAACAAAAAAAAAAAAAAATAAAACATCGCCAATGCCTCGTGAAAACTAAAGAAGAAAATATGAAGAAACAAAATTAACGAGGCTTAATCTATATTGTATTAATTTAGTTTGTAATAATTTAAGATGTCTTTGCAACAACATAAGCTAGCTCGTCACCGTCCTAATATAAAGAATTATAATTAGTCACTTATTTACTTCTAGTATCTCTAGCATTATTATATTTATTTTAAAATTCAACTCGCAACGTATCAAACCAGATTCGGCTTTGAATTCTAAACCGTTTTTAACCTATACTGTATCAGTCTACCTTTGTATAACCTTTAACTATCTCTCTATCGCATTCCAATTTGCGATATTCCTTGTTTGACGTGAAAAGTATAGGTTCCGAACTGTCATTTAAGCTTCAGCCTCTGTCCCATCGACGAGATGTTGCATCCGTCTGCCTGTTCTACAAGTATTTTAATGGTGGATGCTCTGACGAACTACAAGCACTTGTACCCCCTCGACGTAAATACTCCCGACAACCCCGACAAGCAGCTAAATCTTACCCCTACACAGGAGAGATCTCTAGGTGTAAGAAAGCCTTCTTCTCCAATAGTTCTTTTTTTTTTACACAGTGATCACCACTTATCAAGGCCCGGAAGCCACTCAGGGATAAGGGTTATTGCAAGTACATTACGTTAGTGTGGAGATGTGATGAAGTGTTTACTTAAGGGGGCGGTTCATTAGGAATTTGTTAACATTGGACTTGAACACATCCAAGTTGTAGTCCGGTGGGAAGCAGGCAGACGGAACAGAGTTCCACAGGCATGCAGTTCTAAGAAAGAAGCTTTGTTCATGGAATTCACGTTTTGATTTAGGCACAGATAAAGAGTGGGAGAATTTTTTTCACAGTGGATTCGGCCAGACGGGTGTTTTTCGTGAAAGATTGGCGAGGGGGGACCAGAGATTGGAGTTCAGACGAGCACCTGCCATGGAAATAACGATAAAAGAAGGATAGGCTCGCAACGTCTCTTCTGTGGCAGAGAGGTTGCAGGGTAGAGAAAAGGGCATTCCCCACTAAGCCACGTAGTCTATTTTGTACTCTGTCAAGGCGGGATAGGCTGTTTTTTGCAGCTCCTGCCAAGATATGGCAGCAGTATTCCATCCTTGGACGTACTTGGCTTTTATATAGATAGAGAAGTGCATCAGTAGTGAGATATCTTCTGGAGCGGTAGAAGGATCCCACCATCTTTCCAGCGACCTTGGCAACAGACTTGATGTACGTGTTCCATTTCAGACTAGGAGTAAAGGCCTTTCGGGATTCTGCTTTCCCAACTGTTCTGACATGTAGAAGTTCAAGCGTAATGTGAACAGACATCTTTCTGCTCATCTTCCATCATAATATCCTTACAACTTATGTCCCTGCTGGTAGCCCCTTACTTTAAAATGGCACTGTGCCTTGTTTGGGTGAAAATCGAATTAATATATATTTTTTTCTCTACGCCAAATAAGGCATATCGTCACGTGCAATGCAAGAGGCTACAGTTTATGATCGTTTCTATTAGTTGATTGTGGTGATTTGATGAGCAAGATATGTGTTTACATTATATTTGAAATATGGCAGGTTTGTATCGATGAGAAACTACTTACTCCCTTCTTTCGTTTTGACTGTACCTATTCTATAGGTTAGTAAAGCGAAATTAAAAATTAAAAGCAAACAAAATTTAATGATAGATAAATATTTAGTATGGAAACCTGGAGGGGAATAAATAAACTATATTTATCCAGCCATTTTAAACGTTTGATTTTATTTGAGGATTTTTATACGCGATATATATATATATATATATATATATATATATATATATATATATATATATATATATATAGTACTTTATAAAATATATATGGCTATTAAGCTACAATGAATATTCCGCGTTTCATCCGCTCTAGGATTCTTCAGGCTTATGCACGAATTTTGTGGTTGTCTGTCGTTTTTATATACGCACCTTCTATTGAGATTTTAGTTAGCCACTCAGCTTTCTAGTATCCACCGCGCCCTTCCTATCAGCCAATGAACATGCACTTACAGGACAAAGGCCTATTTGACCTCTGGTTGACCTGATTTTTTGTGTGTGTTCTATTTAGCCTGGATATCTAGTGTCTTTCTTTAGGTTAGTTTTTTTAAAGTTAGTATATATATATATATATATATATATATAAATATATATATATATATATATATATATATATATATATATATATATACCACGAGGCTAAACAACGATGAGGCTGGCAAGTATCATATGGGTGACCATTTTGGGAATGCTAGGCGTCGTATGTGTTGAACACAGCTTCTGCATCTTCTATCACGGTTGGGCCACAATAGACAAGAAATTGCCGAAAGGTATTATCGTATTTTTAGCAAAATGCGCAGTTAGTTATCAATTGTTATTCTTTAAATCATTTTCTATTTAATAGTAATAGTAATGGTATACGATAATAAATTTAAAAGTAGCGTTTCTCGCAAAAGAGTGCAAATGTATAATATTTTTCTAATCTGAAAGATAATAATTATTATTACCACATTCAAAAATTTAACACTTTAAAACATAAAAGATTAAACATAAAAAATACAGTCAAAATTCAGATGTTCATACGTGCGCAGTGTTTTTTGTTATATTTTATTTTTTGGAATAGCATTCATTTTTTATTAAGACACATGAGGGAGCAAAAACATACCATATTATATTTTATTATTTTTATTCGAATTCTGACCCTCTCACAATACAATATATTTTGCTCAGCTTCGGCTAATTATTTAAAGCATACATGTGGTCGCACAAATAAAGAAGGAGGGTTTTGTAGGCCAATAAATAAATAAATATCGATTATGAAAAACAAGTTCATTTTTTTATTTAATAATCGGTGAAAATTTCGTATTGATTAGATAATTACTTGATTTTTGGCAGACTTTTAATACATACTCACTCCTTTTGTTTTGGTCGGGCCTATTTTAATTATTTAAATTCGCTCAAATGCTGGGAATGTGTCAAATTTGTGTAATGTATGTATAAATATATTTCGATTTAATCCCAAATTTAACAAGCGTTTTACCTGAGGACTTTTTCTTAAGAAATTATATATAGCCTATTTTGCTCGGAGTAATTACTTATCAGAAGTTTTTTCCATTTTATTTTATTTTTGATATGTCCATTATTGAATTGTTTCCTATTTTTATTTTACTCCAGGCTAATAAATAAGCAAATGTTATTTATTTATTATTTATTTATTATTTAGTGTCTCTAAAACATCAAAAGATAATCCCATTCCAAAATTCTCAGTTGCAAAATGAATCCATACAAGCCACGTGTCTCAGATTAAGCAATATTTTAAAGCAGATGGTTCATAATATTGTTTGAAACCAAATCATTGATTTCAAATATTATGTAAAACCGTGTTTCACAAAAAAGTAAATCAGTGTATGCAGGAAATCATTATTGGATTAACAATTTCTATTTTTACACTATGTACGTGTCGACAACTATTAAAGAAATCGTGTTCACAGTTTAACTTTTGGTGCAGAAAAAATCCACTGGCAAACCTTATATTAGATGTGTTATCTGTGTTCAGCTATAATAATGCATATCCATTAAATTAAACGAAACTCCAATTTTAACATTTTTATATAAAAAAAAGATTATCTTAAATTTTAATTTAAACTTTTTTTTTTAATCTTTTATCTTGAGTAATTTTAAATCTCTGATACTAACCAGGTACATTATAAATTTAAATAACAAATTATATGTACCGTAATATAATATAAACTTAAATATATATTAACGCAGTAACGTTTTATGTAATTAAAAAAAAAATAACTTACATGTAAATTTTTAAGGGTTTTCTTCCCTTTTCCATAACATCATACTATCATACTTACATTTATTCACATACACGTACATACCCCCCATATATATATATATATATATATATATATATATATATGTTTATTAATTATACAGAAGTTCAGAAAAACATTGGTACCGTCGGTTCCAAGCCCAACACAACAGGAAATCGTTAATGGTAACACGTAAATAATGTTCAGCTCTCGTCAGCCATCTTGTTTTCTCTCACGAGAATACGATATAAGAGCTAAATATTTGTTTATTCATTATACAGAAGTTCAGAAAAACATTGCTACCGTCGGTTTCAAGCCAAACACAACGAGAAACCGTTAATGGTAACACGTAAATAATGTTCAGCTCTCGTCAGCCATCTTGTTTTCTCCCATGTTTTACATGCATATATTATATAGATGTATTATAATGACGTTGTTAGACGTGTTATCATAAAATTTCCGGGCTCAAGAAAGCTGGTTAAATATAAATGAATATATGGGGAAAAACAGGCGTTGTATGTTGTACGTTGTTGGAACTACCAGAAGCTCCGTCTTTCCACCTAGCCTCATTACAGGAAAAATATAGGGGTGAATGTTTTAAAATATCTGGTTATAGCGTGAAAAAGTGTTTTTGTTTATTTTCCGAATAAAATTAACTTTTCTTTAAATCAGTTATATTGCGAAAGTTTAGAAATAAATACGAAACTCCATAATTTAAAGAATGTTCGCGTTTGTTATTTTATTTCCTGCATATATGAACATGTATATTTGTATATATCTTCACACACACACACACACACACACACACACACACACACACACACACACGCACACACACGCACGCATATATATATATATATATATATAATTATAATTATAAAATTATGTGGACTTTGTTTGCCTCTTATATTCCATGATCGGACGATTTCATCTTTTAAACAGGGGGAAACAGGCGAATTTATATACATTGGAATATAATGGACATTTTTGATTATATATAAACTATACATATAAAAAAAAATTATTTTCATATTTTTTTATCATTCGTTGTAAAACTATTAAGTCAGTAAGTCATTTAATCACCTATAATCAATGCATCAACTTGCTCCCCCGGATTCACTATAGTCCAAATATTAATTTAAGGGATACTAAGTTGTTTGCCATAAAAAATTGTTTCGGGGATTCAAAAACAAAACAGTTCATTAAATCATCGCACCCCAGCAGTGTTGATCAAACACCACCTCCGTTAAGCACCAGAACCAAACATGTTCCAGATATTGGATCTAGTTACCTACTTATAACTTATTTGGCTAACCGATGCAATGTTATAAAAATTGTCTTCCTTACCTGTGAGATCCGTCCCTGTCTCCAAATTCAAAATGGATTTTTTTTTAAATTTACAAGTGTTGTATTTATAAGATTAGGATTAATCTATTTTATTACTCATCATATATATATATATATATATATATATATATATATATATATATATATATATATATATATATATAATCTTGATCGCTTCAATCTTGTCTACTACGATCGGGCAATTCAATTTGTTAAAAAGGAATGAAAGGTAATATATATATATATATATATATATATATATATATATACGTGCACTCACACACACACGCACATATATATATATATATTACCTTTCATTCCTTTTATATATATATATATATATATATAAGTAAAGAAAAAGAAAGAAAGAGAGAGAAAGAAAGAGAGATGCGTATAGGCGTATAAGTGTGCATACTTCTACAGAAACACTTCATAACTATAAACAAATCGTCTCTGTTGATTTCGAACAACTTGTTTTTTGTGAATTTTGAAATTGACAGAAGAGTCTAATATATATATATATATATATATATATATATATATATATATATATATGTATATATATACACACGTTGCATCGATTCGTTTTCTAGATGTAAATCCAATGAATCTTGAGTGATTATTAAAGAGTGCCCAATGTAGCACAGAGCTGGTACACACACACACACACACACACACACACACATATATATATATATATATATATATATATATATATTCTTTTTTTTAGTCTAATGGAGTATTGTTCCTGAATTTGGACTCGACTGAAACATGCAAGAACATGTGTAACCAATAATGTTTGCACAATAAACAGGCTATATATATATATATATATATATGTATATACATATATATATATATATACATGTGTGTGTATGTGTGTGTATGTGTGTGTGTGCGTGTGTGATTTTTTTCTGCTATGTGTGTATAGAGACAGTACAGATGCTATAATTATTATTTAAGTATAGATGCAGTTATTTCATATTACACTTTTTTTTTGCTTTCTACACTGGCAAGACTTTTTTTTTATTTACAAGTGAGTCACAACCTTTCGAAAGCCACTCGAGGATATAAGTTAATGAGTGTAAGGTATTCATGAAGTCGGGCCTCAAGAAATTGTTTATATCGGACTTGAAAGTATGTATGTTTCAGTCATCTCGGATGCAGACAAGCAAAGCAGTTTTGGGGAAAAACATGGAAGTTGTGTTTAGATTTCGGCATCGATAGAGAGTAAGGAAAATTGTAGGGAATACTTGAAGCTAGCTGAGTGCTATTTGTGAAAGTTTACCAGTTGGAGGCCATAAGCTAACGCTTTATGCAGCCTACTCTTGGTCTAATCCGCGATATCAACTTGTAGATTTAATTCCTTTATTTATTATTTTCTACTTGAAACGACCTCACTTGATAAGAAGGCGCTGTCAGTTGCACCCTGGCGTCTCGTTACTCTTAATTAGCGTTGCGCCCAAAGTGTTGTGACGGCGTTCACATTTGATTAAATTTGTTGTGCATTTTGTTTACTTTCTTATTATTTTTATTATTTTAATTCACAGTATAAAGTGACACTGACTAAAATTAATGCTAAATAATAAGAGACTTGCTTTTAAAATCCCGTGATGGAGTCAGAATGTTTGTAAAATTTTAGACAGACATCTGTCTGTGTGTCTAGATTTATATTTCGTGTCCGTTAAAATTTTCGAATCACTTGTACAAAGAATTATGACTTGACAAAACGCATATATACTGGCAGGGACTCCTGGTGTTGGCCTGTCATGGAATATGCTTAAATATGATATTTTAATATACACATATTTTATATTTATTCCTATAGAGTTAATTCTCTCTATATAGTCATGGTTTTAAAAGTATATATATATATATATATATATATATATATATATATATATATATATATATATATATATTATTTGAGTGCCATCAGTTGGAATCGAAACCGGAAAATAAGTTGAACGTGTATAAAACCAATACTATTGCACATTCATCATAAAACTATGTCTACAAGTTAAGCAACGACAGAAATTTATTTGTACTCAGTATGGTTGGATTGTGGAGATTAGCGTGAAATTTATTAAAGGCAAGTTGGTTCCATGGCAACAATGGTTCGAAAGACAACATTTAAGCTATCAAGCAAGCAAAGCAGGCCCTGAAGCTCCACATAGTTTTATAATAATAAAAATATACATACAAATATATAAACATATTAACATTAATATACATTTATATGAATCTTCTATCCGACATCTTGTCGTTGAACAGTATCTCTTGTCATTTAATGTGAATGTATTGGTATGGCACCCATAAGTACTTTATTCCCTCTCATCCATGCGTTAATTGTCGCTGGCTTTGAAGAAAGATGGTAGCCCACGAAGTCGATAGTTACCTTGTGCCTGGATTCGAGTCTCTCAATCAGCTGTATTTATAAGTTTTGTACACTGATGAATGCGTAAGTATAAAATACAAGTATCTGTAGGTATAAAATAACTGTAAATAATACAATATATATATATATTATGCGTATGTGTGCTGCGAAAATTATATCATGGACGAAGTATATATACTAAGCTATACACGAGCATGCACTAATCGGAAGGAATATGTGATGACAAATGTACAAAACCTCCCAACAAATGTGCTGTTTATACTGGAAAAAAATTATAGACAGGCAGTAGACTACTAACTCCCTCATATAAAACGAGAAGCTGTTTCTTGGGAAGATAGTCTTCTTACAAACAAAAGAGATACTATATCACATGCATCATAAGTAGTATCTTTTATCTAAGAGGATAAACCTAATCCTTTTAGAAAGCGGTGATATAATTCCTGGATGCATTCTTATGAAAACAGAACTCAGGCTACACCAAAAGATGACACAATAGTTGATAAAATGATATTTTACTTTGCAGTCATTTATAAAAATGACTCGTCATAAAAACATTATTTTTATCATAGATTTTTGAATTTTCAGCGAAAATCAAAAAGCAAGTAGCGAAGGTGTGCGCCACTTACGTCTTTCATCTCATCATCTACCGGTTGATTGTACTTCGACAAAACTCAAGACCTTGGAGAGTCTCTTGTCCTCGCTTCACTGGAACAGGAACAGGCACGTGACTTACAGACAGATCTGCATTCAACGTTCAGATGATCGACGGTGGGACATGCTCGACTTGGCGTACCACCAAACTCAGAGAGACTAACCTTCCTAAGACGACCCTTGACAGAAGAATAAGCGTGAAACCCCGCAGTCGATGGTGCTTTTCTCAACATCATCCTCGACCATTCTGTCGAGGGTAGGCGTAGATCGAAGGGCGACACGCAGTTCTTTAGAGTGCTGTGCCGCACTGAAAAAGCTTTTTTAGGTTCAGTGACTTTTCAAAGTTTTCCAGAAAGGAATTATTCAGGGAACTGATAAGGATCTGTAGATGACTCGCTTGTGTGCGCCTGGAATAATCGAAGAAGATCTGTTCTGAATGGAGTTCTCGCTCACCTGGCGACTGGCCTGGAACGCATTGGCCCTAGATACCATGCAACACTGTCAGAATAGTGAAGACACCTGATTACTATGCTATGCTCCTTTCGAAAGCAATTTCTTTGATTCCTCAAATTTCGGCTCGTATTGAAATGATGACTAGTATCGAAATTTATTATTTTAGCAAGAAACAGACTATATATTAGTGTTGGTACGATTAATCTGAATGCGGAAATCGAAAATATTGGAACATTTAGGGATATCTGAATTGGAATCGTAAAATTTAGTGCATATTTTCCGATACCAAAAACGATGCCTTTAATTGCTTACTTTTAGGCTTGATCTTGTTAAAACTTAATTTTCCATGACTCATATTAATGATGATAATAAATTTGTATTGATTTTACATTGCCAATAAAATTAAAATTAAAACTTGAAAAGTGTATGTTGTATGTTTGTGACAGTTCGTATATAATGCACGAGTTTTTTCGACGGCAATCTGTAAAATAAACTCTACTACTATATATTAAAGTGTCTTAAACAAACTGGTATCAAAATCGGTAATTGTATCGAAATCGGTAATTGTATCGAAATCGGGGGAAAAATATTGAAACCGTCCCATCACTACTATAAGCACAAAAACACACAGACATATATGTGTGTGTTTGTGTGTGTATGTGTGCGTCATTTTAAAAATGGAGGAGCGTAATCTTAATGCCCGACGTTTCGCTCGTCTTACGCGAACTTTTACATGATTGAAATAGCTAAACATGTTCTATAACGAGAGTATACATTATTTAAGAGCATATATGCTGTAAAAGGACAACTAATAAAAATTTAGCCTTACCGACTAACATTGAACACAGTCATATCTACACGAAATTAAACAACATATGCATCAAAATATCCCATGTGACCTCCTCAACAAGGATGCATATATTGCAAGGTTAAATTGTGTACGCCATTTCCTGTATTGACTGTAGAAAAAAAACTACATGCGCAAAACCCAGCGAAATCGGGACGGAGAACTTTGTATGAACACAAAGTTGACATCAAAACGAATATGACACTCGTCGCCATTTTCTCGGTTATCACTTGGACTTTGAAAACACAAATCTTATAAAAATCAACTCACAATAAATCAACACACACACACACACACTCATATATATATATATATATTATATTATATATTAGAACTGCACGCCTGTGGAACTCTGTTCCGTCTGCCTGCTTCCCTCCGGACTACAACTTGGATGTCTTCAAGTCTAATGTTAACAAATTCCTAATGAGCCGCCCCCCTAATTAAACACTTCATAAAATCTCCTCACTAACGTGATGTACTTACAATAACCCTTATCCCTGAGTGGCTTCCGGGCCTTGATAAGTGGTGATCACTGTGTAAAAAAAAAAAAAAAAAAAAAAGAAAAAAAAAAAAAAATATATATATATATATATATATATATATATATACGTATATAAAGTTGTCCACATGTCTGAATACTCTTTATACATGATTTCAAGATTATAGATCAAGAATTCGTTGAGTATACAGTTTGAGAAGTGTCCTCACGCATACAAACGTTCTCATTTTTTATTAGATTACTGTATTTTACTCTTGAACACTTAGCTTTCACTCTCTCCCCTTTCTCCTTCTCTCTTTCTCTACTAGTTTATATGTTTTACATCATCACTCTCATTATATTTTATATATTTTATCCATCTATTCATTCATCCATCTATCTATCTGTCTATTCCATTTTTTATCTATTTTCTTTTTCTGTTTCTCTTTAATCATATTTCGCACACTCTCTTAATCTTTCTCTCTCCTAGTCTTGTGTTCTCTTCATTACTCTCTCTCACTCTCTTTCTCGTTCTCCTTCTCTGTCTATCTCTTTACTAACAAGAACTTATATTCGCCTTTATTCTCTTTTCCCATCTCTTGTAATTTCGCTATATTTTCCTCTCGTCTCTGTTTATATATGTTCTTTTATTGTGTGTCCATTTTTCTCTTTTAGTCTCTCTCTCTCTCTCTCTCTTTCTCAAACAAACTCACTTTCTTATTCTCTGGCACCCATACTTTTGTCTATATCTATTCCATTTCCTCTTTGTACATTATATCTATATCTTATTCTCTCGTTAACTCTTACCCCCTCTCTCTTTAGTTCTTATGTTTCCATTATTAATCCTCTCTTTTATTAATTATTATTATACATTACCCTAGTCTACCTGTATCTCACTCTATCTATCTATCTATCTATCTATCTATCTATCTATCTATATATATATATATATATAGATTTATATATATATATATATATATATATATATATATTATAATAAATCTTTATTCCTGTCTGCTTGTTTGTTCACAATGATAGCATATATGTTATGTGTTATATAATAACATATGACGTCAGGTATGATGCCATGTATGATGTCATGTATGGGGACAAAATAAGTGGACTGCCTGCGCCACACCAGGTAGCCATGCTAATATATATATATATATGTATATATATATATATATATATATATATATATATCAATTTACGTATAGATCCGCTCTATCTTTTTTATGCCTGTTCCTTTCTCAGTTTCTCGCTCCCTGTATATTTTCTTTCGCTGTCTATTTCTTTCAATATCTCTTTCTTTGTTTCCTGTAGCATACACGATATTCGTTTTATTGTTATCTCACGTTCATTTCATTAGTTTGGTATAGCTAATGTCAAGTTAAAACACGCAATACCGATTTCAAATTTAATTCACTTAGGACACTGTTACAGTATTACTCTAGTGAAAAAAGGTATCACTTGAACTTTTTTTTCACTTCCACTGTTCGAAGATGATAGTAGATGTTGACTGTCGCGGGGAGAGTGGAGGCTTCGATGCTTACCCACATATCCTGAAGCGCAGTACAACGTTATCTCATGCCACCTAGAAATATGACAGACAGGTTCCATGATGGGCAATTACTCAACGCAGAACTTGATTGACCTAATAACGCCTATATGTTAAAATGTCACATCGCTTTGATGTGATCGAAACAGTCAAACAATATAGGAAACTTTTTTTCTGGTTGAATGGAGTGTGTGCAACTATACGCCTACACAGAAATGGATAAATGCACAGCTTAACACAAACACAAAAATACATACACAACCATACACCCACACACACACACACATATATATATATATATATATATATATATATATATATATATATATATATATGCGTGTGTGTGTGTGTGTGTGAATAATAAAATAAAATGATAAAGTATAAAAATCTGAATGATATAATTTTTAAAAAATGGAGGGAAAAAACTTAAATGCCTAAAGTTTTGCCTGTTTTACGCGGGTATTTTCAAGAGTGAAAACACCAAAATGGTCCATGATGAAAGAGTCAATTATTTTAGGAGTATATATGATGAAGAGGAGAGACTTAGGAGTATATATGATGAAGAGGAGAGACTTAGGAGTATATATGATGAAGAGGAGAGACTTAGGAGTATATATGATGAAGAGGAGAGATTTTAGGAGTATATATGACGAAGAGGAGAAATTTAGGAGTATATATTATGAAGAGGAGAGATTTTAGGAGTATATATGATGAAGAGGAGAGATTTTAGGAGTATATATGAAGAGAAGAGATTTAGGAGTATATATGATGAAGAGGAGAGATTTAGGAGTATATATGATGACGAGGAGAGATTTAGGAGTATATATGATGAAGACGCATATCGAAATTTATGTAAATTACATGAGGGAGTGTATATATATATATATATATATACATACAATAGATACGAATTTGAAATATATACATAAATTTGACGCATATTTCACACTAAATAATTTAGGTGATGTAAATAGGAATCTAATTGAATCTTTATTTTCTCTGAATAGTAAAAAGATGATCCACAATGGTCGATTTGTGCTAATATCCATTGTTTAGGTATGAGCTAAAATAAACGAATTTTTTTGTAGGTTTCCGACAGCTTTTTGATAGTATTTGAAAGATTAAGGACTAAACTTAATTTCCCAAAGGAAAAAAATATTTGTACACGTGAAAAAAAAGTTATGAAAAATGTTTTCACGGCGATCTTACCAATTCAGCTAAATTTTGAAGTTAAATTAATTCATTGTAAAAATCCTTTTAGAGATAAATATTAGTTTTCTGGGTCTATTTCAAAGATAATTAGTAAGGTAAAGTCCTAAGATATTGAATTAAATAATAAAAAAAAAGAAAACACCTTGTTTGTGCTAAAAATAGCATCGGTAGTACGAGAAATTCATTTTGCTTCGAGTTATATCGAATACATTAATACGGGCTTTTGGGGCTATTTTCGTAATGTTCCTGTAAAAATTATTATTTTTTTATCGTTACAAATTACGATGCTTTATTTATATAAAAAAAGCAAAAATAAACATACTGTTTACATTAAGCAAGACCATCAAGGCCTGTAAGTGGTGAGACCGAAAAATTACATGACGGCAGGCAGTGATATGAGCACAAATAAAAAAAAATGGCCATCGGTGCAAAGAAAACCACCTATTTTCTAAAGAAAAATTAAATATAATGTTATAATTAAAAAGACATATACACTTGTGCCCGATATTATTCATACCCCTCGGATCTTTGAGATTTCTATAAGAATATTGCTCAAACCAGAAGATAGACAATATTAAAGGGATTTCAAACAATAAATCAAGCATAAGCATTTAATTTAAACTCAACAAATAAATAAATTATGCAAGTTTGAAGCATTATACTAAGAAAAACAATAATGGCACTAGTTCAAAATTATTCATACCTCTCTTACTAATAGTCAATAGCATGCCCTTTATTCTTAATAACTGCCTGTAACCGTTTTGGATATTTATCAACAAGGTTTTTACAAGCATCAACACTGATTTTTGACCATTCTTCAATGCAGTAGTTCTCTTAATCCCTCAAATTTCTAGGTTTCCGCTTTTTAACCTCAGTTTTCAATATGTGCCAGAGGTTTTCGATAGGTTTCAGGTCAGGACTCTGGCTAGGCCATTCCAAAACATTAATGTGACTATCCTCAAACCATTTCTTGACTATTTTGGCAGTATGTTTTGGATCATTATCCTGTTGAAGGACCCAGTTTGGTCCTAAATGGAGCTTCTCCGCATCCTGTCTAATGTTTTTCTGGAGTATCTCCAAATATTGCTCCTTCTTCATGGTTCCATCTATCTTGACCAAACTACCTGGACCACTAGCCGAAAAGGAGCCCCAAAACATTAGGCTACCACCACCATGTTTCACCGTGGGTATGGTGTTCTTTGGGTTGTAAGCTTCTCCTTTCTTCCTCCAAACGTAAGAAGCATCCATATGGCCAAACAATTCAATTTTTGTATCGTCAGTCCACAAAATACTTGAGAAAACGGACTCTGGAGAATTCACATGGGTCCTAGCAAACTTTAGACGTGCTGCAAGGCGTTTTCCGGTGTGCAATGGAGTCCTTCTTGGTCTTCTTCCTTTCAGACCATTTTAATGCAGAGTCCTTTGCAATGTTTGCCTTGATATTTTTATGCCAGAAGACTCCAGATTTTCTAAAATGTCCTTAGTAGTGGTGGTTGGATTTGCATTAACACTTCTTACAATATTCCTGGTGGCTCTAGCAGACAGTTTCCTTTTCCTTCCTCTACCAATCAAGTTGTTTGTTGTGTGGTGGCTCTGGAATTTTTTGATGATGCTCTGTACTGTTGCTGTAGGGACCTCAAATTTCTTGGAAATTGACTTGTAACCTAAACCATCCTTATGTGAATTCACAATTTTAGTCCTAAGATCATTACTAAGCTCTTTTTTCTGCCCCATTCTAATAATTTTTATTCTTTTATTGGTTTTCAGTTGATATCATTTTAATTTCTGAAAAATGCAAAAAACGAAATGGAATTAATCAAAGGTTGTATAAAATCATTCAAAATAAGAATCAAACAGGAAACAAACAGTCAGAAACTGGATTAATACTGAAAAAAAAATAAGGGGGTATGATTATTTTTGAACATTGCAGATTTTATAAATAGCTGTATATATCTTTTATTACAAGTATCCCGAGATTTTAAAATGACGAAAATGATCAGAAGAGGTTTATTAAGAATATGTATCAATATGGACGTAAACAATAAATTCTTACAAAGTTACACCTAATAAACTCAATTTTCAAGAGGGGGTATGAATAATATCGGGCACAAGTGTATAAACACACGAATGGGTACAGTAAACATATTATGCCAAAATTTGAAAGCCATCCGTTCAGTGGTTATTTAGACTACTAATAACGAACGAACCAAGAATTACATTTATACAGGGTGTCCACAAAGTCTGTAGTCAGACTTTGTGGGCACCCTGTATATATATATATATATATATATATATATATATATATATATATATCTATATATATATATGTACACACACATGCGCGCGCGTATATGTACACACACACGCACGTATGTGTGTGTGTTTACATTCAGGGTGCCCACAAAGTCTGGTTACATAATGTAGCCAGACTTTGTGGACATCCTGTATCTCTCTCTCCCTCCTCTCTCTCTCTCTCTCTCTCTCTCTCTCTGTATATATATATATATATATATATATATATTTAATATTTACGACATTTCTGTTTATTATAAATCTGATGAGAATTCTGCAATAATTAAAATATACTATTATACGTATTTTACGACCGGGCAAAATCAGGCAGCCTGTTAGTAGTAAAGGAAACAGGGGAAAAAATAAGAATACGTGAAAGAGAGACAATCAGTGGATGAAAATGTTATACATGTATGAATTTAATGAAGAGGGTAGCGAAATAGATAGGTCAACAAATGAATTGAAGGGGGACGTATAAAAGGAAATGAGAATAAGATAAAGAAAGGGTAACATAGAGAGAGAGAGAAAGAGGCGGGGGAGAAAAAGGGAGAATCGAGAAAATCAAAGAAAGAAAGCCTGGCAAGCAAGCCAGAATGCAGGAGAGGGACTGTAAAAATGAAAGACACATAGGTAAAAAAAAAAAAATGGAAATAGCAATACAGGAAGGCGAAAAAAATAACATTAAAAAAACGGTGAAAAATAATAAAAAGGGAGAATGTTTTGTTACATTTATATATTTGTTTGTTTGATTATGCATTAGATGAAAAACAAAATAAGGGGAGGTAAGTAGATACGCTTACTAGTGAAATCACGTAACATGGGTGGTCCGCCGAGGTTGAAAGACGGTGTAATCAGCGGTGTTGCTGACGGGGGAACCGGGCATAACCAACGGGAAGAGGTTTTAGGGTGTAAAAATTAAGTGTCAAAGTTTGTGTGGAGAAGCAGTGGGTTTATCCGGTAATAAGAACCGTCCAGAAAAAAGGATGGGGTGAGTTACAGTCAATAAAATGATGTTGGCAGGAGTGAGGAATCCATGATATGAGTGTGAAAATGGGGAGGAGTTTCCATTTCCAAGAAAAGACCATATTAAGAGAGACTGAGAGGAGAATGAGAGAGGGGGAGGGAGAGAGAGAATAAGAAAGAGAGATACAGAGAAAGAAAGAAAAGCAAGGAAAGAGGGAGATGGAATGAGGAAATCCGACGAGAAAAAAAAAAAAAAAAAAAAGAAAATGCAGATTAATAAGAATTGTGAAAGTGTACCTGAACTAGAAAACTCAGTTTGGTCCAGACTTAATATAAGAACACATTTAATATCACTTATGTAAGGGGAAACAAGACAATAAAACACGAAAGGGTGGGAGTAAGTTTTAATAAATTCAAGAGGCGGGGGGGAAGTACTTAAAACATAAATTAAAAAGAAAAGTAACTTTTTTCCTTTACTTTTGTGAAAAATAGGAGTGGAAAAAAGTATAAAGTTATACAAAGACCGAAGGAGAAAGCAGGAAATGAAGAATGTCAAAAAGATATGAACGTAGTAGGGGGGGGGGGGTAAAAGGGTAGTCTTATTGTAAGGTTAGGGTAAGGGGATGGGGGCTTTAGGATCAGAAATAAACACGTCCATAGTAATTTAGAAAAAGAAAAAGAAAGAAATATAAATAGCAAGGAAAAAAAGGAAGATGCGTTTCTACTTCAGGTATAGCCACATGCCTGTACGCACATAAACAACCACATACATACACGCACAAACACACACACACACAAACACATACACACACACATATATATATATATACATATATATATATATATATATATATATCAGAGACAGAAGAAGAGGGAATAGGAGATAGATAGAGAAAGAGACAACCACGCACATACGCACAAACACACACCCACACAAAGAGAGAGAGAGAGAAAGCGAGAGAGAGAGAGAGAGAGAGAGAGAGAGACAGACAGACAGACAGACAGACAGACAGACAGACAGACAGAACGTAAAATTTGAAAAACAAATAAATTATTACAAAAATTCATAGAATATCTGCATAGAGTTTCCATCCACGGAGATTATAAATATAAAAGTATTGCATAGTAAATAAAATAAAAATTAAAAGAAAAAAATCATTTAGATGTTTGTGCATCTATGTTACTGTCCTATTTTTGTATAGTATTTACAAGTTAAATTTAATTTTGACGATATTTTTCTTTAGTGATATAAATTCCTGCACAGAAAAATAATTACATTAAAATTCATTTTATTATTGTGAATTATTTAATCAAGTAAAAATGACATTTTTTACTTGATTACTAAAATAAAAAAAATACACGTGATTTTACAACTGACTTATTTTGTGGGAGAAGGGCAATGCAGATAATTAGACCCTAAAAATTTAATTAATCCTTAAAAAGCTTATGTGAAAAATAAAAATTAAAATTACTATTTATTTATTGAGAAGACGTTTAGGAAATTGAACCCCAACCTTAAATTACACAATTTACGTTTTTTTTTTGCATTTTTAACGTTAATCTCATCAATTAAAACTTAACTTTCAGATCGAAAAAAAAAAATAGAAAAAGTTGTTTATGACTTTCATCATCGGGGATCAGTTTTCAATTATAACATTCTACTAAATTGAGCCTGCACTTTGTGACCATCACCGAGAAAAAGCATTGCGACTCTCTCATGCAACTAATGTATATTCCTGTATATAAAAAAAAGAGTGTTAGAGCAAATTTTTACTTTTTTTATCCAACCTGATGACGACTTTTATAAGTTTTCGATTATGCTGTAAATGGATAACACATTAATGTCCTATTTTTTTGCGCCGGAAAAATAAAAAAAATATATATACAATTCAAACGAAATTGAATACAAAGTTTAATTAATTTAATTGAGGGTTGAGTAAAAACATTTGAGAATTCAACGGGTTTGACTTTACTGTAAGTTATTGTAACTTTACTATAACACATTTTCCATAAAATCTTGGAAAAGGTCCACTCTTGGAATGGCATTTTCTTATAGTTGGGATTCTTGGAAGCGAGGCGATGAGAGAGAAGGGGGATTAAGAAAGTTCCCCTCCCACCCACCCCTTTTTTTAGACGTAAATAAACACCGGTCGCGTGAGAGAGTCGCAATATTTTTCTCGGTAATGATCATAAAGTAGGCACCAAATAGAACGTCATATATATTTTTTTAATTTTGTTTTTATAATCTGAATGTTAAGTTTGTAATCTATGAAATAAACATGGGAAAAGAAAAAAAGTGTAAATGGTTGATTTTAGAGGTGGGGATCAATTTCATAAACGCCCCCCATTTATTGTGTGAGCTTAATAACGGACTCGTAATAAATATTTACTTCCTATGTTTTTTAGTCGCGGTCGGTCGGTCGTTCGGTCGGTCGGTCTGTCGGTCGGTCTGTCCGTAACACTTTTTTGCTTGGCCTTTTTGGTTAAGATCAAAGGTCTGTTGTTAAAAGATGCTGTTCTTAGCGTTTTAAGGTTTTCTTGGCCTTTTGGTAAAGATTACAGTGTGGTATCTGCTCCGGCAGATACTGCAAGAAAAGACCATATGTGGGGGCACTGCACCATATAAGGCCTTGGTCAATGTAGGGCCAACCCTTCATACCAATTGTCACTATCCAGCTCCTCTACTCCCAGGGGAGTTGGTTCCCATTTCCCCTTAACTCCTCAACTTAAAAATCAACCTCGTGCCTAATTTGGTCGATGGGGGGAGCAAATGAATACAGCTTTTCTTAGCCTTTTGGGCAAGATCAAAGTGTAGTATCTGTTCCGGCAGATACTGCAAGCAAAGACCATATGTGGGAGCAATCCCACATATAAAACCTTGGTCATTGTAGGGGAAACACTTCATTCCAATTGTCACTATCCAGCTCCCCTACTCCCCGGGGAGTTGGTCCACATTTTCCCTTCACCCCTCACATTAAAAATCACAAATAAATATGAACCCCACATATAAGACCTCGGTCAATGTAGGGACAACCCGTCATACCAATTGTCACTATCCAGCTCTCCTATTGCCCGGGGAGTTGGTCCCGATTTCCCCTTCACTCCTCACATTAAAAATCGACCTTATGGCTCATTTGCTCGGTGGGGGAGCAAATAAATACCAACCCCACATATGAGACCTTGGTCAATGTAGGGCCCATCCTTCCTCCCAATTGTCACTATCCAGCTCCCCTACTCCCCGGAGACTTAGTCCCCATTTCCCCTTCACTCCGCACATTAAAAATCGGCCTTGTGCCCAATTTGCTCTGTGGGGGAGCAAATAAATACCAACCGCACATATAGGACCTTTGTCAATGTAGGGAAGACACTTCGTACCAATTCTCACTATCCGGCTCCCCTACTCCCAAGGAAGTTGGTCCCTATTTCCCCTTCACTCTTCACATTAAAAATCGGTCTTTTGCCTAATTTGCTAGGTTAGAGAGCAAATAAATATCAACTCCACAATATAAGACCTTGGTCAATGAAGGGAAACCCTTCAGAACAATTGTCACTATCAAGCTCCCCAAATCCCCGGAGAATTGGTCCCGATTTCCCCTTTAATAATCACATTAAAGATCCTCCTTGTGCCTAATTTGCTCCAGGGAGAGCAAATAAATACAGCTTTTCTTGGCCTTTTGGCCAAGATCAAAGCGTAGTATCTGTTCCGGCATATACTGCAAGCAAAAACCATTTGTTGGGGCGACACCACATATAAGACCTTGGTGAATAAAGTGGCAACCCTTCATACAAATTTTCACTGTCTAGCTTCCCTACACCCCGGGGAGCTGGTCCTCATTTCCCCTTCACTCCTCACATTTAAAGTCGCCGTTGTTCCTAATTTGCTCGGTGGGGGAGCAAGTAACTACAGCTTTTCTTGGCCATTTGGCAAAGGTCAACGTGTAGTATCTATTCCGGAAGATACTGCAAGCAAAGACAATATATGGGGGCGACTCCACATATAAGACCTTGGTCAATATAGAGGCAACCCTTCATACCAAATGTCACTATCTAGCTCCCCTACTACCAGGGGAGTTGTCCCCATTTCGCCTTCACTCCTCATTAAAAATTGGCCTTGTGCCTAATTTGCTCGGTGGGGCAGCAAATAAATACCCTTTTCTTGGGATTTGGGCCAAGATGTAGTATCTGTTCCGGCAGATACTGCAAGCAAAACCATATGTGGGGGCATTAAAATTAAAACATGAAGCAGATGCTACTACGTTATGCATTCGCAATGCCGGCGTTCGACCTTCACCTTCGAAATTTAATTTTTTTTAATTTTCATATTTTTCCACAGATGTTTCCGGGCTAAAACCCAAATATAAAGTTTTGCATGGATTCAAATACCTTATATATGAAATTTCATGTCTGTAGGCCAAAAACTCTAGTGGAAGTCTGGTAGGCAAAATTTGTTAAACAAAAACATATACGTATACATAAATATATTTGGAAACAATTTTGTGTTTACTATAAACTTTTTACGCGAATATTATGCAAGTATAAATCATGTAGAATATCTGCATGAATATAATTACACGTAATAGCTAACTAAAGATGATCATCCCATTAGAAAACAGAAGCAACTAATAGGGAATTAATTAAAATGGATGTTTTAAAGAATATGCGAATTAGCTAGATCTTTGGCTAGTAAATGCAATTCCACAACCCATCTATAAGAAAATTGTATTTTCTTTTAAATAAATAGAAATGCGTGTTTTTAATATGAATATCAATACACACAAAAGAAAAACGAATTTATAGGAGTACAGATATGTACCCGGCGTTGCCCCGGTGGAGAGAGGTTGTGTAAGGAGGCGAATGAAAACAGCAGTAGGCAGCCCGGGTGGAGAGAGATGTTTAAAAAAAAAGTGGTAGTAGGCAGCAGGCTCGAACCCGTAACGCGACGGAGGAAAAGAAGATGAAGAAAAAACTAACGTCTTAGCTGATTCGTCCATCGCGAAACCGGAAGTCGCGAGCGTTGAAATTAAGGGTAGTCAATCGAAAGGAGGCGATTACTTGCGAAAATATCGACTACAAAATCGACCCCTCTTTGTAAAAAACGGCCAAGTTGTTGGTAAAAGAATTAATGTTTTTGGCTAATTCTTCGATATTTTCGTCCGAGAGACCAAGTTGTAAACCGATACCAATTTTGTCACGTTCTGACGCGTCTGTCGGACGTCTTTGCGAGATGTATAAACACACACACACTTTACCTTTATATATTAGATATATATGCATATAGTGGTTGTATAGATTGGTCTCCTAAATGTAAATCCAAGTGATTATTACGGAGTGCTCAATGTAGGACAGAGCTGGTATATAGTAATTTTATTATACAAACATTATTGGTTATATATGTGCATATATGTTTAAATGGAATCCCTATTTAAGGAGAACACTTCATCAGACCAAAAAAAGGATCGATATTTATCAGTCTAGGTAGTAATAATTGCTAATGTTCAAACGATTTGAACCCTGACACAATTCGTTTTTTGTTGATGAAGTGTTATCTTTAAATTGGGACTCCACTGAAACATGTATGGAAATATGTTACCAATAATGTTTGACTAATAAACAAACTATATATATATATATATATATATATATATATATATATATATATATATATATATATATATATATATATAGTAATTTATAAAATATATATGGCGATTAAGCTACACTGAATATTCGGCGTTTCATCCACTCTAGGATTCGTCAGGCTTATGCATAAATTCTGTGGTTGTTTCTCGTTTCTATATGGTCCTCTTCTGTTGAGGATTTTAGTTAGCCTATCAGCTTTCTAGTATCCACCGCGCCCCTTCCTATCAGCCAATGGGCATGCATTTTATCGAACAAAGGATCTGTTTTAGAATTAGCTTAGTGGTTTAAGGCAGCCATTTTCCTTTTTTTAATATATAAATACACATATGTGTACATACATATATGTACTTATATATATATACATACATATATGTGTGATCGTTTATGTATATTCATGTTTATTTAAATTTATTTATTTGTTACTTTTCTATTGTTTTAGTTAGTTTTAAAGCTATTTTGTATCGCTATCCTAGAGTAAATTTTATCTTGTGAAAACATTTATTTGCTATTTCTCTTCCACAGTTTAATAGATTTTGGGATTCTTTAAAGTACAAGATAGCAAATTTTTCATGAAGGCATAATTTACATGGGTCGTCTAAATGCCTGCACGTGTTAGCTTGTCTTATTATTTTCCATTCGACTACCGGCGAATGTCCGCTTTCTTTGAGTACCCAGTATTTATTCGCTAGTGTTGTTTTTATACGGTGTTTTTTATTGTTGAATGTACTTTTGTGGTCATAGTATCGGGTTTTGAAATCGAAGGAAGTCATGCCTACGTAATATTAAGGACCATATAAAAACGAGAAGCAACCACAGAATTTGCGCATAAGCCTGACGAATCCTAGAGTGGATGAAACGCCGAATATTCAGTGTAGCTTAATCGCCATATATATTTTATAAATTACTAACTAGCTCTACCTACGTATTGAGCACTTTTTAAGTAAATACTTAAAGTTTACGCGTAAATCTATATTTTCGTATATTAATTTTATGTGAGTAAATGAAGTATATATATATATATATATATATATATATATATAGAGAGAGAGAGAGAGAGAGAGAGAGGGGGGGGAAAAATTAAAACTGTAAGGTTATTATTCAGTCGAACAATGAATTTTGGTTGTAAATTTAAGCTTACAGTTTTAATTTTCTTTCTCTTATAATAAGTTCTACCCTCTATTGCATATTTATCTTTTTAATTCGGTTGGGATTAAATTATCTATTTATAAATACTGGTATTTATATTAAATTTAATTAATTTACCTTTGCGTATATCAAGTAAACACTACACCCTTTTGGTTTTATATATATATATATATATTTATATATATATGTGGGGGGTCTTAGTGTGTGTGTCTTTGTGTTACTTTGTGTTTTCTGTGTGTATTCATGATTGTTAATGGCCAAAGCATTGAATGCCGGGATACGGATCTGAAAGTGACTTTATTGAAGAGAGGCGATATAAAGTAATGGAAAAGCAGAAACTGTGGTATGGAGAGCTAATAAATAAAATGATAACAATGAAATGTTAGCAGTTTAATTAACCTCGAGAAAAAAAACACACACACACACACAATTCAAAAGAAGAGAGTTCGGGTTAGAATTTCGCCAGAGTTGAGGCAGTGCTTTGAATAATTAGAACAGAGGAGGAATAATAATATAGGAGATGAATACAGAAAAAGGACAAGAGAGAGGAAAAGATAACAAAACAAAGAGAGAGAGAGAGACAGACAGAGGCAGAGAGAGAGAAATACTTCAGAATCAAGACAAGAAAATAAAAGGATTACGTGATTCGGTAGTCGAAGCAGGTGACGTTTTTCTTATTGATTCCTCTTGTGTGGTAGATGCTTGACTTGCATTGAAGCAAATATACTTATCTTAATACGTGTTTGACTATGCATCTCTTACAGCGCATCAACCTATTTTAATGCTTTTTGACGCTAAAAACCATTACTCGTTGTAAGCGAGTTTTTGTTTTTAAGACCACTAATACTGGATACTAAACATTGAAAGTTATGTGGTACATAATCAGCAGCCATAAGATGAAGAACACTATGGAAGTACTCACATCAATCAATTGTATAAACTGCGCTTGTTTGCTTATAAGCGCTGCCAGAACAATAACTTTTAAGAGTGACTTTACAAAATGACTAAGTTGTAATCAGTAGGCAAGCAGTTTTGCAATGCTAGATTCCATAAAACGATAAACTCTGCAAAGTAATTATGTATTTAGGAAGTCTGCCTGATGCCCGGTAGATCAGAAGAGAAAGATTGTATATTTTTAGTTCTGGCCGTTTCTCCCAGAGGAAGCAAAGCTGGTACTTGGTTCAGCATATTTCAATGAAATAAAAATAGAATATCGACATAGTAACAATGTCTCCTCTATGAATAAGGTTTTTTGTGTAAGTGAATCAATCACCCAAATCCATTTCGAAATTAATTTTGTACTCCATCATGACCGTTAAAAGTGTTCTGTTTCGCAATACCTCAGATATGGTGGAAGTGTTCCAGCTTTGCATCATTTTTCTAGGTAGATAATTACATCTAAAGTTATGTTATTTCGAGGTGTGATTGCATGATTCTACAAAACTGCGTCGCTACGTATTAGAAAATGAATAGACACATGCACGGACAAAGTTTATATTTTTAACATTCTTCTATTGACTAGAGAACAACATTTAGAATCAGATGACCAGGTCTTCATTGTGAGTTAGTTACTTATATTTCCTCCACCATTCTCCTTCTAGCCAAGACTACACTCTAATAAACTATATCTATGCCAGCATACATGCATCACTCTCTATAGGAACAAGCGCCCAATTACACGTACTTGTCGATTTTACTATCCGCAATAGTAATTAGCTCGGTTTCTCTAGCACCACAGAGTTGGTAGCAGAACGCATGCTCTGTCTATATCTCATTCCCTTACAAAGACTAACACATTTTCGACTAGCCTCCAAGATCGTAAAGATCACCATGCATCACTACTTGACATATTCCTGACTACAGTTTCTCGGGATTGTGTGACAAATACCGATAGCCCATCCAGCAGCGCTAACCAACTTGTGATATTTGTCGACAACACCCAAAACTCTCGACCTAAAATTGAAAGGCTATTGCTCAAACTGATAATTAATTCCAAAATTCTTTTTGTAAGCCATCAGAGATCATATAAGAAAGCCCCATATTGTGCCTCCTTGTTGAACAATATGCAAATGAGGAAACTGAATGGTGCGAAGCAGCAATTGAACCGAATGTACACACACGGGAGTTCTATAACAAGCCACACTAACCTATAAGGTTCACCTCTCGTTGTCAAGCTGCCATTGCTCAAAGACAGGCGCATTTCGATGAATCTGCATTTAGTCAAGTAAAAACAGACAAAGAGATACAGATGCTAGAAACAATTGTAACAGTGAAATAGCCGTAGCTAGGAGGGAGAAGCCAGAAAAATACATTAATTCACAAGAATAAGGAACTCTCGTTTTCTGTAAAATTTATAATAATGGCCACTCAATGTTTCCTTTACTATTAACCAGCTATGAGGTTCCTTATATACAATGCCTCCCCAGAGTACAGAGTTAAAGACCAGGGTCGTTTTTTAACGTGGAGAAAAGGAACAAAAATAAAAAAAAATGCCTCAGTCGTGAAGGACTTCTCCTCCACTGACAGATAACAAGAAATTGAAGTGCAGCATCTGAAGAACATATACTACACTTTGATCTCGGCCCAAAGGCCAGGTAAGGTATTTATTTGTTCCCCCACCGAGCAAATTATGCACAAGGCCGATTTTTAATGTGAGGAGTGAAGATGAAATGGGAATCAGCTCCCCGAGGAGTAGGGGAGCTGGAGAGTGACAATTGATATGAAGGGTTTCCCCTACATTGACCAAGGTCTTATAAGTGAGGTTGCCCCACATATGGTCTTTGCTTGACACTTGTTGCCCAGGCCCCGAATGGCACGGGCTGGGTAAGCCCCTGAAGTGAGAAAACTGATCTACTTATCATTCTGTTAGCCTCCAACTCTAACTTGGACTAAACATATTACTTCGGTCCAAATGTCTATTTACTGACAGAAGCTACACTTGGTGATCTGGAATTCACGTTTGTTCATGTTCCTGATATTATATATAAAAAAAACTAGACACCTCCAAGGCGTGTGAGTCTAATATCATCTCTGTTCTACTATTAACACGTTGCTCTGCTGAGGTTGCCCCGGTTCTCCTAAAACTCTACAACAATTACCGAATCTTATATCCTTGACTGGCGGACAATTGCTTCTGTGATACTGATTTACAGGAATTCTGATGAAATTACTTACCCACACGATTATAGATCTATTCGCCTCCCTCTCCGCTAGACTATTTTAGTCATTAATCAATGAAGCGTTGTGGATACTAAAATTCTTTCTGACTGACAAGCTTCTTTTTATGTATGTATCTCAAGGATCATTTTTGTACGCGGATTTTTTAATAAAGCAGCAAGCTAGGGCGCTAGCGCTTGATACATGTAAAACCTACAAAAAGGTGAAGTTTAGTCAGATTCAGGATCAGACATATCGAGCATAATTTTACATACATGGAGCAGATTAAATAAACCTGTCATGCTAATGCCTTGCAAAATAATCGAAACGGTGATTGGATCGAAATTACACATTGAAGGTGAATTAATCACTAATGATACATGGAACGGTACGACAGACTAATTAAGTCTTCGTGTTATAAAGCACAAAAAAACGTTTTCAGAACATATTTTATGCAGCAGTGCTTCTTCTTCTTCTTCTTCTTCTTCTTCTTATTATTATTATTATTATTATAGGAATATAATATATACAAGGGCTCCTTGGTATGTTGGGTGCCCTTCAGACCTCCGCTATTGTAGGTACCACCAATATACTTGGGCAAACCCTTCATATATAAAGCTTCTATCTTGATGCCGAGTTTAGAGGAGAGTCTTCTGAGAATGAATCCCATTCGTATTCATGAAAGTATTATCAAACTAAATAATAATAATAATAATAATAATAATAATAATAATAATTATTATTATTATTATTATTATTATTATTATTATTATTAATTGTGCTCACTTGTTCTCACACAGGTCATCATACTAGATTACTTACTGGTAATAACCAGATGTGTTCCCTGCAGTCTGTGTGACAACAAATCTTTTCAGATTTCAACTTCTCTCCACCTTTTCTTAACACCTTTACAAATTAATTTGCGTCATTGCACCAGTCGCTTAATATTGATTTCTCAGCAGCAAAAAACAATGGTCTTTATGATGTCGTTATCCCATCTGCTGTTCGGACAATTCAAACCTCCGATCAAATTATTACAAAGTTTTGCTTCTTACCGGAGCTTACCGGTTATTTTTTCAATAAATAAATCTATGGTGCCTATGGTTTTATAATTATGCTGTACTAAGATTATCATCATATATTACTCACCGATATAAACTGTCTGGCTGACAACAAATCTCCCCAAATTTTTAATTAGGCTCCACTTCCTTCGATAAACTTTAGAGATGACTATGCGTTATCGAACAGTTGCTTTCAATTGATTCCTTGCTGACAGCCACTATTGATCTTCACGGGGATTTGGTTGAAATTTAGCCTATTCCAAGTGCCAGTCTATTATTATTATAACAATTTATCTAAAACGACAAAAAAAAAAACGATGCTGCTAATTTTTCAGAAGGGATTGAAGATCGTAAAAATCCTATATCAGTGACGTAAGTAAATTGAAGAAACAGACTATAGAATAACTATTTTAAAAACATTAATTTGGTCTACAATTTGAACCAAACCCAAACGGCAATATGTATAAGACAAACAAATATTATATGACAGAAAAAAACGGTGGTTTGAAAACAGAAATGCATTTTACCGAGAGACAGTCAAAATGGAGAAGTTAGAATTTACGGGTACTGTGCGTTCATCTGAGAAAAGAGCCAGACGGAAAGGAAAACTATTATTTTGATTTAAATGTAGCCTTTTCCATTAGATTTAAGTGTAATAAATCTACTTTAACAAGAAACAAAAGTGTAAATTGATTTATATCTTTAGTTACGCGAATTTCAAATCAAATTCATTTCCTCCAAAAATAGCAACATGAAAGATGTCTTTTAAAGAGATCGATGAGAGCTATTTCCATCGACGTACAGACTATATGCTTGTACATAGCTGGTTTACACGTGAATATGGTAAACCTTGTCAAGACCTCATTTGGTTGATTCGTCCACGGTGCAGAAGCACGGGCACAGAATGCTGCTTTCTGTTCTATTGAGCCTAAATTAACGATTGTACATCTTTTTTCCACTGATGTTGAGACTAAGAATTAGCGCTATATGAAATCTAGGGCTAGGGCATCACCATATTCTTTTCATTGTTTTGACTCTCGAGTGTATATCCGTTGATAGCTCATATGCTTTTTTTATAGAGTGATGTGCTTCTCAGTTTATTAACTGAATCTAGTTGTATCGGATATATACTCGACAGTGAAGACAACGAAGAGAATATGCTGTTGTCATAGCCCTAATGATAACTTTTATATACGGCATAATCGCGTTAGCACACCGGTTCTCTTCAGATCACCGAAATAAGCAACGTCGAGCCTGGTTCGTACCAGATGGGTAACCATTTGGAATTTTAGGCGTTGTATAAGCTCTTCGCTTATCTCGTCATTTGTTTCCAGTCGTCTTATACACACTTCACTGGCCACTGGTATTAAACAATGTCGACTAAGGAGATGTGTGGTTAGAGATTGCGCACCCCCTATCACAAAAATTTCACGCGCAGGCACCCCTTCGTGGGTATCCATAGTCTGTCAAAGACTGAAGGAGCCCTTTAATAATGACTTCAATAATAAATGACTTTAATAATCAAAAGGTAGAGTAAAATAACTGTTGATGATGCTGTACACCAGAATCAAGTCTCTTCGCATGATCCATTGCTCCGGTAAGAATAGATTTAAGCTTTGGAGCCTCTTATTGTAACATTACAAGTGAGATCAATTCCATACCACAAGAAAAGGATAGACCTATTTAATAATTTTATATATATATTACTTGGAAATAAGAACCTTTTAACCTCAGTTTTAGATAGAATCTTGCTGGATGCAGGGATTTATTAGGTCTGATAAACAGTTGATGACATTAGCGAAAGTTGTAGAATGGGTCTGGGATAGATATCATTATATTCTAGGTCAGAAGATACAGAATCAGAAATATCTTAATCATTAATGCGCTTCGAAGTGTTGCGATAGATAGCTGTGTCATCTGCATAAATATCGACGAATGATCTTATAATCTGATCTGGGAAACCAACTACGAGTGGAATGTGATCAACTGTTCAAATACACGTAGAGAATTGTAATCTGCATTCGAGAATATTAGTCCACGCAAAGCATTAAAAAGGTTATATCATAATACGAGCTTATTCTACACAAATGATTGATACTGGCATCTTATTTTATCCAGGATAACAAACTCATGTTTTCTAAAAATTAAGTCATTGAAGATGTCACCTGGGGCTTTCATTTATGTTCCACTACTTCAAACATAAAACTCTATCACGCCCCTTGCTGTTTACTAAACTCAAGTCATCACTGTTTTTTTTAAAGATAATAATGGGATCATCAATACTGTTATGATTATTAGACTGACCGATTACGTGATGAAATGACAATAATTTATCACTGTTGAACCAAGTACATTGATATAACAGCATTAAGTAACGTGTGTTTGTCACCTATTAAGAATCAGTTATTGTACTGATACATAATTTTAGCACACACGTCGTTGAATGGTGACTACCTACACATCTTGTATTTCGACGTTCTTAACTCGAATCATATTGAACAAGTGAAGCATGCATGGTCCCTCGTGAGTGCACAGTGAACGAGGGATAAAAATTATATATATATATATATATATATATATATATATATATATATATATATATATATATATAAGGTCAGCATTGCACCCCTCCCATTTTGTCCCCAAAATTCACAGGGGACGTCAAATCCTTGTAAAAATGAACAAACAATGCTGTTTTCTGGCATTAACTTATGTAAATTTGAGTTCTGAACAATGCAAAAAAAAGTCCATCATTCCACCACCTCCTATATAGCCCCGAAAGACCTCAAGCCTTAAGATATTTAAATTTGAGTTCAGCACCATGCAAAACCGATAAATAGAAAAAAAATTGGACAAATCTGGTAAAAGATTCCCCCAAATTAAGTGCTTTTATTAGCCCTAAATGAGCACTTGGGGCACACCCCAGAGTTATGGAGAAGTATAGGCAAACAAAATTATATAGAAATCAGCTAGTTACAACTTTTCAGAAAGTTTTATAAAAATCGAAGGCATCAATTTTTGTTAATAAGCAAAAAAGTGTCAATTTTAACCATTTCAACTTGAAAGGTACCCCTAGGAGGATAACCAGAGTTTTCTCGTAAAATACATTCTGTTACTTTTTACTCATATAATGTTTAACGTTGTGCAAAATTTCAAAAGATTCCAAGGAGCAGTTATTTAGAAAAGTGCGGAGAGATGAACGAACGAAGGACAAGGCTGAATTTACAGGCCCTTTCTCCTTTTGTCGGGGGACTAAAAACTAGTTTCGTTCGAATAAAATTTATCATGAGTAAGACGACTCTCGTATATTACTCAATAGAAATAATTCTTTAATTTTATTATGCATTTAAAATTGCCAGAATATTTTTTTTTATTCAAATGAGATGGAGAATTACATTTATCTTTACTATTATATCAAAGGAACTTTGCGTGTTTGCGTATCTGTGAGTTTGTTCTCTGTAGACTAGAAAATAGCTGGACCCATTTTTTATGAAATATGACAGGAAGGCACTTTACGTGCCTGACGGTTTTCTTTAATATGTTTTTTTTATCGGAATATCTTCGATATGTATCGATAATCGAAAAGTCCGATGGTAGAAGTAACAAGCAATTTTGCCGAAAGTTAACACCTTACACAGCCTAACAGTACAAGTAGATTTGATAAGTTTTATTTCCACACAAGCCGAAAGGATCGACACATAAAATCTACAGTATATTCTTTGATATAACAAGGGCGCGTTCAAAGCAAATGTTTCTTTTTAGAGCACAACTGAAATATGATACTTGTATTTTGTATTTTAAACTTTCATTCAAACCATTATATATAAATAATCATTTTATAAAATCAACAGCAAATTCTCTATAGTGCAACGTAAACTGCGATTTGTTGTGAACTAAGTCATTGCGAAAGACATGTTAGCTTTCTCCTGGTGTACCGCGATGAGTCCCCAACTAGAGCAGCCAATTGATTTGATTAAAAATGGGCGATTTCACCGATTTCCATGTGAATAAAAAATATAGGCGTGTAAAACATTCGTTGATCATCATTCAATCCCGGGTAACGTCGAGTCACCCTGCTAGTACTTCATAGGTACGCATTATGTTTTCTCATAATACGTGCCCGTTATCTGCACTCATTAATTTTAATAGCATATTGATGTAACAAATTTACCAATTAGTTCCAACATTCTTCTTGCGTAATCTTAAATAATTCCTTCTATAAACTGCCATTGTGCGTGACTATTGTAGCTGCATTATTGTTCGTCTGTAACTGAAACAATGCACATTGCCTTCTGATGTGATCGTTTTGGCTTTGTTAGTTTTAATGAAGGATCGCCACAGGAACTACAATATCCGTAAGGAACCGAGGTGTTTTTCTTGAGTTTAAACTCCTCTGAATCCGCCGTGTTCCAATTAATGTATACATATCACTTCCACAGTGGAAAATGAGAAACGTGGGTAGGAAACTGGGATTGAAAAGTCAGCGCCTCTGGGGGAATCACTGACTTACAGAAGATGCCTAAACAACCCCGGCGGCATTCCCCCTTAGGTGTGCCTCACGCAATTACCAATTAACAGACATTTTCTCAAAGCATCAAAAAGGGTAGACGACCTAGAATGTGACAAGGTTAACAATAAACTGCTCTTAACAAGAAGGAAGTCATTACAAGAATTGTATATGATACGATAGTTAAAACAGTCTCAAGCGTTTACATTCTTTCTTAAAATTGATATACATATTGTGCAATCAGCCATTTTTAAATCCCTCTGTTGAAAAGGATCCTTCACTCAATTACTTTTATCATTGCTTTGATGCCTTCTTTGTGAAGAGATATCTTATCATATACATAATTAGATTAAATATATGTCACCCCTGTTGCAGTTCTCTAACTGGAGAATTCAAAATTAAACGTCAGAATAACAATGTAAGTGTATTCATAAACTATGTATATTCAAGATAATGCTCATTAGCTGATAAGTCTATTTACAGAAAAAAAATATCCATCAGATATGTCCATTTAATATATTATATTCATAATACACCTCCATTAAAATATTCATAATGTCTATTTTCGAAGTGTTATTCATAATATATGTCTATTTCAGAAATTGTATTTTAAAGAACGTTTATTTTAGAAACGATATTCATTAGATACGCCCATTTCAGAAATGATATTTATTATGAACGTCCATTTAAAATGATGCTCCTCTAAACAGACAGCAGCGGAAACATCTATGGACATATGTAGAGAATAATGTTTGCATAAATAAAAAACACCATATTACACTCTGTTTGTCATTTAGTACTGTTTTATATACAGGGGAGTTTCGGTAGCTTACATAAAAACTACAGCGATACAATAATTAAATATATATATATACAGTAAAACTCCTTTAATTTGAACTTCCTCTAAATTTGGACTTCCTCTTATTTGGACTTCTTCTAGACCGGGACTTTGTCTAAACTTGAACTGTCTTGTCATTGAACTTGTTTTAGCATATTTGTTTTAGCGGAGTTGCAGTAAAACTGTTTACATGGTTTAGTCAGATATTTCGCAGAAATGTTAATATTGGCACTATGTAATTAATTAGATTAGCTATTGATAATTAATTTACACTAACTGTAAACAAAAGCATGGGGTAAATTATGCCCAGCACCAAAAGCTTTTGAACTAAAAGAATCAGAGAATACGTCTGGTCTAGAAAAAATTCTTGAAACCAAACGGTTACCGACCAATTACGCTGTTCTTAAATCACTTAATGGAAATGATGTTGATATGTGGGTGCAACAAGATGAGGAACCTACTGATCAATATCCTGAAGGCAGTAATGGTGATGAAAATAGCAACAGCTCCTATTCTCTTGACCCTAATGTAAATAACTAAAAACACTCTGATGAAGCAATATCATGGGATGATGCAAAAAAAAAAAATCTATGGAGACGGTTATAAAATTTCTAGAAAAAAGTCCTTACTTTAGTGACAACTATGTTTTGCAAGCAATGCCACTCCGAAGAGATATAATCATAAAGAAGCTACAGAACTAAGAAATTGTAGATTTTCGTGATCGTTACGGAATACAATGGGTGCGCCCGAGAGCTCAATCGATGAAAATAGAAACTGCAATGAGACTTTTTCAATGAATAAATAAAAAAGACTGTATTTTACATAAATGTATGATTTCTGTAGATGATAAGTTAGGTAATAAATACCTAACAAGTAAGAGTAGATTTAATTTATTTTCAATGTTTTTGTCCCTGGTAATAATATTTAACAATTCTTACTTGCAATATATACTTGAAGTATCATATAGCAACGAATTTCATTTATAATTTCTTAATTCTAAGAAAATTAAAGTTAACTGCAGCACATTTTTTATCACGAAACTTGAACAGCCTCCTCTAATTTGAACGAAGCGGATGTTCAAATTATAGGAGTTATACTGTATATATATATATATATATATATATATATATATATATATATATATATATGTATATATTTGTTGAGTTTAAACTCTCTTTAAAGGCCCATATATTATATTATCAACCTATTTCTCATATAAACTATTTCTTGTAGCCCCAAATTTCTCTTCAGTAAGCTTAAATTCACCTACATTAGTCTACCCTCCCTAGATACCTTGCACACGCTTCATTCATCACTCTTCTATATACTAGGTGCCTTAATATTGGCCAGATTAATGTCTTAGCTAGAAGTCTTAGCTAGAATATCTTAGCTAGAATCGCATTGAAATATTGTCAACGTAGTCCACAACCCCTAATTTGATGAGGAGCATTAGGCTTCGAATTACCTTAATATAAAAAGAATATAACCCCCAATTTAGCTTTTCCTTGTTACATAAAAAATAAATCAGTGTACACCAATATATGAAATTTGTTTTGTCTATAATCACACACACACACACACACACACACACACACACACACACACACACACACACACACACACACACACATATATATATATATCATTAAAACACGATATTGTTTGAATATATGGTTAAGTGGCAGTTTTAGTCATTTAGAACTGCTTTAAACCTTCACGCTCACTCATTGTTCGACCAAATTTCAATCAATTACAGTTTATAAACCACATTCTCAGCCATATTGTAAAGAATAACTTTCGATTTTCATTCAGTAAAACAAAAATTATGATGAACTTACTGGTGTTGAAAATCGTACAAAAAACGTAAGGAGGTGAGCGACATTTTTATGACTGGTTTCCATAACAACCACGTCACTTCAGCTACAAATTCACCGCTCTCGCTAAAAGAGAAGTACCAAGTGAAACAGGGAGAATGAAAGAATATAGGGATTTTATTGAAAGCAAGCTAGTGTAATACATTGTAATTTTACATATGTGTATGTTATGTTTATGGGACAAAAAATAAGATTGAAATTAAACAGAGAACAAGTGAATTTACTAGAAGCCTGGAAAAAATTATGGATTACAATAACAAAATGCGAGCATGAGAAGTAATATGGTTGTTTAAACATGGAAAAGTAAAGGACTATTTGTTAAAACTAGAAAAATAAAAGGACAAGATATTCTAATAAAAATATAATAAATTTATAACTTAAAATTGTGCAGCATTAAGAATTCTTTATAAATTCAATTTATAACATTACATAATCGATTCTTAATGCTGCAGTATTTTAAAGTATAAATGTATTATATTTTTTACCAGAGAAACGTGTAATTTTCTTTTCCAATTTTTACAACTAATCCTTTACTTTTCCATGTATAAGCTTAATCGTCTTACTTTTTATGCTCGCATTTATATATATATATATATATATATATATATATATATATATATATATATATATATATATATATATACAGCGCGAACATTTTGGTACATACTGTATGATTTTTCAAGATTTGTATGATGACAGCCAAAATATTTGTACATATGTTTCGAAAGAATGCTTTTATTATAGTGGAATGGTTCTTCAGCCATTGCACATTTCAAGAAACCGATAATATTTTATACAATGGTTTATTTGACTTATTTGCCTGCAGAAAAAAACACCAATGAATAGTCATTGTTGACAGTTGAAAAGTTTGCTTAGCGAAAACATTTTTCACATGTCTTCATGTCACAGAAAGAACGTTTCTCCACTCACAAACCGACGACATCACTCGTCTCTTGTTTGCAAATCAAAAAGGTTAGTTGACATCGTTGCGCATGCGCATAATTGTGGTATAACTGATCAAAGGACGCCCAGGGCGTAGATCTACGTAAGAGGACGTCAGAAAGAGATCATGACATAGAGAAAAAGAAAAGCAGACGATAACGACCAAAGCTGAAACAAGATCCATCTATTTTCTCGAAGTAGATGTTAGAGACGTGAGGTCGAAAAGGTTTCTGTTTTATCCGAGCAGCCACCGATGAAATATAATAGTAATACACGCGTTACGATGGTGTATTCATCCATATCTAATTGAATGAAGAAATTGAGGAAAAATAGGATGAGGTTTTAGATTTTGAATGATTTTAAACCTCAGTCCAGTCTTTGTGTTTTGTAGAATTTTAAGCAGGCAATGACTGATCGATCCTGCTTGTACTTGGGTATATAATCGTCATATGTATTTATCAGAGATATCTCTTTCGCTCTATCACACACATAGAAAAAGAATTACGCTCATACGTAAATACTATCTATCGCAGTAAACACTTTATAACAGCTAATGATATCTGCTCTCGGTACAAATCTACTACACTGATCAACAACAAATTAGTTGTCTGCATTTTTACAGCTGATTCAGAGCAAATCTTATGCGCTTTATCCAACAATCACAGTTGTTTTACACACGTTGTTAAGCTATTCACAAATATAGTTTTTTTTTTACACTTTTGTTCACATGCATGCATTTGCGGAGCATTTGACAAGAAGCTGCTGGGAGTAAAATGGCATGTCGAATACGTGTTTTAATTGGAAATGGTTGTTTTTTAATGAGAAGACATATGTAGATCCGAGAATTCTGGGTTATTATGTCTAAAAGGAGTCAGTTTTAAGCAAGAACAAACTTCGAAATCTTCAAAACATTGATACTTAGTAAACACGAAGGAGTATTGACCAATGTTTTAAGAATCGATAACTTGCAAAGAAAGTAACGTCATAACGGCACTTTGATGAGCAGAGACAGAATACTCTCTCCACCGCTGCACACTAAGCTCGACTTAATCAAGTAGTTCCACAAGGCTCTGGACAAGTATGTGTCTGCTTCAGTTACGTGAGCCAGGCTGAAAGCTCGCAGATTTGATGGTCTCAGATTTGGCAGCTCGTTAAAGATTCAAAGTTCGAAAACTCAATAATAGAACAGGAACTGGAAGCGTGAAAGACATTTGTTCTACTCCTGGAGAACATTTTTGGCAACAAACCCACATAAAACATGTCGACAATATGCTTACTGCTTTCAGAAATCTAGGCTGCAGCATGAGCGCCAAGATGCACTGCCTATTTGAACTAATTTCCTATGAAGCTGGGTTCAATGCGTAATCAGGACGGAGGAAAATTTCATCAGGACCTGAGTAAGATGGACACTTGGTATCAGAATAGCTAAGACGCAACCATGATGGCGGACTACTGTTGGAATCTGAAGAAAGATCTCCCAGCTACTGAATATTCCAGGAGTGCGAACAACCGGAAGTTCAAGTGCTGAAGTTGAATAATGGTGAAACGATATGCTGTTTACGTGTACAAATGCCCTGCATTCAGTTTACATTAATCGATGTTTCCATCAGGAATCAATACGTATATATTCTTGGCAAAACTATTTCTTATTTAAAAATATATTTATAATATGTATTGACAAAAACCAGCTGATATTAATGTAAGCATTGTCACTAGATCTGATTTTATTTTCAAAGCACAGGAAGCCTGGCCTGATTGAGAGGAACTAATAGCATTTCCTAATTCAGCAGTGACAAAATACTCTAAATAAGCTGGAGAAATCTAGACAACATTCAGAAAGTAAAGATTTGTTACTCAGTGTTATATAAACTATGTATGAAATAGTGTTGTCATATTTAGCCTGACGAAGATCATTGCTATCCTGCACTTGTTAATACTGTATATATTCGACTTTTGGTGTGATTTTTTCTGAATGCGTTTTCATTGGTTGTACTATAAAAACAGCATTAGAGACTCATTACTAGGAGCTCAAATAGAGCAAAGACTAAAAAATAATCGAGAGGAAAGGAGTACAACAGACCATTATATAAAGAAATTTAGAGGACCGTTTGGATTCCGTTTGATTTAAAACTTTGAAAAAGTTTTACTTTACAACGAATGCTAGTTGGCCTCTATTCAAAAGAATGTTATCAAAATCGTGTTATGTGACCTTTATTTCCTAGTTGGGTAAAGAGTGACCTATGCATAAGATGTTTAAACGTTGAAGAAGCTTGAAACATAGGAAAATATAGAAGGGGCTAAGATAACAACTGCATAGGCAGAATAAACTTTAATTAATAATAACAAGAAAAATAAAAGCAAATATTAAATAATGACAACTCAACTAACTGAACACCAAAAATAAAAAGAACTATACCAATCGCTGGGGTCAAAATAATATTAATTTGATACATTCATAAATGGGTGAGTCACACCTTAATAAATAATAGAACTATATATGTATATATATATGTACATACATATATATATATACATACATACACACACACACACACACACACACACATATATATATATATATATATATATATATATATATAAGAGAAGAAAATTTAATCTGTAAGTTGAACTTTACAATCAAAATTTATTGTTCGACTGAATACTCCAAAAAGCAATTTACAAAGACTTTATTCCGCGGAGTCTCAAAGAATGCTATTCTTGTAATTCTTCTCATCAGAGGAAATAAGGAAATCACCAAATTATATTTGTAGCAATGCTAGAATTTGCTACAAATAAAAAAAAATATTGATCTGTATTGAGAAGGAGATGACCGATCACCTGATTTTTTTTTAAATACCGGCATACTAATGAGGTTTTCGTGGTGTTTAAAAGCAACGCTTAAATAGCTTTGTAAGTGTGGGTGCTATCTCATATATTTTTTCTTAATCGTAATTCACCTCGATTTTTGCTCTCTTGAGGGAGGTAAGAGCTAGTTTTTCAATTATATTTTAAATTGATAATGATTAAAGAAAATCGGTCTGTACTATAAAGTAAGTAAGGAAGCCAAAAGCCATGTATATTCTTCCTTTTTGTCTTTAGCTCTAATCCAATGTTAAAAAACATAAATTAGACAAAAGGGTGTGAAACAAGAGGTGTGGTAGAAAAAGCTCGTTTAAACCGTCTTTATATTTATAAGTTTTGAAGTTATATTATGTCTATACGCACTGATGAGCTGTGATTCAGCGAAACAGTACTGTATGGCGATGACTATATATATATATATATATATATATACAACGTTGAACAATAAATTTGTCGCACTAGAAATGATGACATGATTCATTTCCATTTAAAAAAAAAACAGTTTTCATTTTTTGTTCAGACCATTTACTAGTTAGCCGGTTGTGTACAAATCCCAAGCGCGGTAAGAAGCCATTCCATGTCTGAATGTGACACAGTGTTCGACGAGCAACTTAATCTCTCTATTGATCTAAGTTATGACAACAGGATCATTGCCAACACCCTTAAAATGCAAATCCGGACGGTTCAATGCTTCAGGTCGCGGTTCAACGCATCGAACGACCTGCGTTTATGGTTTATAGTGTGGCTTTAAGTGAGGGTCACATCATGCCACCTCACATCTTCGAAAACAGCTTGAAAGTCAACACCAAAGTGTATCTTAATGTGCTGAAGAGTGTGCTGATCCCCTTGTGGAATCCTGTGGTCGCTGGTAGACTTGAGTGTAGCAGCATGGCTCAACGCCGGCTTACAAGTCCAAAGAGGCATAAGCTTGGCTTCAGAAGGGGTATTACGACTCCCACAACACCAAATCCTGTCTGATCACCGGCATCTGCCGAGTATTCGCTGAGTTCAAGCCGGCGCTTGTTGAAAAGACATGCAACTGAATCCGGACCTGTATTGAGGCCGTGAATGAGAATAGAAGCAGATATATCAAATAGATGTTACCTCTGCGATCCAGTCAAGTAACCTGAATGGAGTTGTTTTAATAAGTGTTGAAAAATAAAGCTGTAGTATTTCTTTTTTAGGACCACAATTTAATGTGTTTACCCTATATATATATATATATATATATATATATATATATATATATATATATATATATATATATATATATGCAGACATGACAGAAAAAATAGACACCTATAGAAACAGTTTATTTCAATAAACATATTTATATAACAAAATCATTAATAAATTAAACAAATTTAATAACTAATGCTTGGGTTACATTCCATTTGCTGTTTTTAATGATAGGACTCTTATAGGCATGGCATTTGACAGTTGATCCTCTTGAGGAATTTCTTGCCATGTCTGACGCAATTATGTTTCAAGTTCAGGCTAAGAGGATGGCTTTCTTTTCTTATTGCGAAAGTTCCGGCTAAATATTTCAATTAAGCTCATGTTCGGGGACCGACTTGTCCATGGAAGTTTATTCATCTCATTTTGTCTCAATCAATGTTCTGTCGCCCTAGCAGCGTGACAAGGAGCTCCAGTCTTCAATAAATAGGGAGTTACCTTGGTTCATTTTATCGCCCGAGAATATTGGTAGGATTCTCCCATGTAATATTGAAAGATATTTAGCAGAATTTGTATTTTCTTCGCACTCTATCAGGCCCCATCATTCCAAATTGCATCTCATATCATACCCGACAAACTTCCATGTTTCAGCGTTGGTTGCAGTCTTTTCAAGTCAAACTTTGTTGAGAGAGCCTCCATACCCATACTCCCCCACCGTCAGACAATACTATAAATCGCAACTCATCAGAGAAAATCACATTAGTCCAAAAGGTCATAGGTCTCATCATCATGTCACGATCCCAATGTTTTCTGCGCTTGATGTTGGAAGAATGATTAAGAGGTTTCCTTCTCGCAGCTTTCACATAGTAGTACAGCTTGCGATAATACTTGACAGCTGTTCTCGGACTGACACCAGCTTGTGTTGCAATGTCAGAGACTTTGCACCGAGGATCCTCTTCAGCATTTCTTTTCACAAGACGCAAAGTTATTTAAGAGAACCTGGGGGGGCTGATATTTTGTGCACTATTTGCCTTCTCTTTATGTATTGTACGATCTCTCTATTAACGTAGAAAGGAGTAATGAAATATTTCCTGCTATTTTGTGTTGACTAAGTCTACCTTCATGTTTATCAACGATTTATCCTCGCAGAAATTCTTATAAAGCTGATGGTTCTTTTGGTTCAGTACATGTCTCAATGTTGTTAGATGCAGTTTTCATGAGCTACTCTTATTTCAGCACTATTCTTATCTGTATAAATAAAATAAATAAGCTTATATTAATCTTCGGAAAAAATATTTATCTTAGAGTCTACTCTTTTTCTGTCTGTGTGTAGTAAGAGAAAGAATGGGAATTAAACAAACGGAAAATATATATTGATTGAATAGTCCAACGTTGCACAGATTCTTCTATGCATATTTATCAAACAATTCTTCAGTTTTCGTTTACAACTACTTTTTTAAAACTTACTGAAATTGCATAAACGTTTGGTATATTCAAAATGGCGGTGTTCATATTACAAGAATCATGTCTTACCTATTTTAACGAAATTTAAATGTCTTAGCATAATAACTACCGTTTTGAATTCAGTTGAATTCAATAAAATTCATTTTTACAAAGGTGTTTTATTTGGAAGTCTATATTTGTCTTTACTCCCTAATTTATTTCACTATATTTATATTTGAAAGTCTTTTTGACAAATATTCTCTGCGTCATTTTGATCCCGCCTTCCTATGGCGTAATTCTTAATTCCAGTCGACACCTGCATTTCCTGTCACTTTTCAGGCAAAGTTTATCGCGTTTAAAATCTTTTTGACATCTTCAAATCGACCGTTATTTTTTAGCAGTGAACATTTTTTTCGTCATCCATTTTGTTGCTGCATATTTGTTACAGTTTCTGTCTATATATATATATATATATATATATATATATATATATATATATATATATATATATATATTTGTTATCTTTCTATTATATTCGTTAATTTTTTTGCATCAGATATTTCTAGTTTTTTTCATTGCCCTGCTGTTTTCAACTATATATCACCCTTTTCATCGAATTCACATTTCTTGCTCCACGCTGTTTTTTCCTTACAATTCAGTATTAATTTTTATTTACTGCTTTTTTTGTATCGTATATTTGAATGCTTTTTTTTCTGATAAGTCTGTTTTTAAAGTTTCGTGTGGATCTTGTGATATTTTATTTTTTTTTAGTTTTTCTGAGTTGGTATATTTGCTTCTCAGTCTTCTGTTGCTACTACTACTGCTGCTGCTACTACTGCTACTACTGCTGCTGCTATTTATCTAAATCTTATTTCACCCGTCCGTACGTACAGTGCCACACAAATACATCATAATCGCAAACATAAATTAATGAGAAACGAATTACGTCCCTTTGTAGTCGCCTTTTATAAGTTCAACATCATCAATACCATTTTCTCTTCAAAAATTTAAAAATAAAATACGGCTATCTGTTTATGGTTTCAAATTGGCTATTTTGTTTTATAATTAAAAAAAGTCATGTTGAGAGGAGACTAAGTATTTTTTAATAGTTTTTTGTTAATTTTAAATAAATGTGCAAGTGAATCGACACCTGTTCCTTTATAATTTATATACAATTATTCAGAAAAAAAACTGTGAAGTGTGTTGAATTTTCATTGAAAAAAAATCTACATTTTAAAATCAATTCTTTTTAGCTTTAAAAGATTAAAAAAGTTTGCTAAAATTGTTTTCAATTCGTCCTTATTTGATTTACTTTATTTTATTATTCATGCTATTTATGTGTTTAAAAATGTTCAACCACCGTGCAATTTCGATAAGTTCTGCTAGTTATCATTATTGTGTTAGGTCGTCATGCAAAACATTAGCTATGGTGGCTAACTAGATAAAAAAAAACACGCTGGCTTATTTCCGGGACTAGGATGAATTCGATTCTTATTTGAAATGATCTTATTCTCTCAGCAGCCGTGTTTACAATTGGATGTTTCTGGAAGCTTTTCCATGTTGTAAACGGGCTCTGATCACAGATCACCAATTGTGACCTTTCCAGGTCATTAGTAACAGGTGTTAACCCTCACACACGCGTCGTGATCGTTTTTCACAGGGAATTCTCCGCAAGTTCTCTCGGCGTAGCAGGATCTGTTGGTCGGTTTCAGCATTGATTTCACCTTCGAGTCGACATGACATATCATGCTGGAAGTGAATAGATTTTCATGCACACAAAAGAAAGACAAACTCAGATTTCTCTATTCTATGAATTAATTCAACTCAAATTTACAAAATATACTATACACTTATACACAAATGCCCAATATTGATTTCTTCAAAACACTATTGAATCTTGCTCTCTTTTTTTGCGGTGGCGGCGGTCGGGGAAGGGGCGAGACGACTCTTCGATTAGTGTTAGATAATCTCAAAACCCAGCTTCAACTCTCAAACTCACTGATTTTGGCGCGGGTATTCGCTAATATTGGGAGGTGATAGGGTAGGTATGGTCGCTCACTAGACCAATCGCCAATAAGTATCATCCCAGGGGAATTTTCAATTTCCCTACGTGTGTACTGGTGATTCTGCGAATGGTCGTAGTGTCGGTTCTCACGGTCAAGAGAAGTTAAGCTCATAACCCGAATTTCCGTTATCAATTCGCAAGGTGACATATGTTGCCAGTTTTCCACCAAACAATAAAATTTCATAAAAACAATAAAATTCATAACTTAACTCTTCCTTTCGGCGAGGTTGGCCGTCGCTGCCCGGGAACGAAATAAGGCTTAACAGTTAATACAAGCATAGTTGCCCGGCTTTCTTCAGTGTTTCGGGAGTCTTACTCTCCCTCCAGTGGGGAGCTCTACCGCTCCCAGAGGAAGTCACGCCACAGTATCATTTACTTTCATTCAGTTTAGTGTTAAGTCATTGAATTTTACGATTCGGAACCCTTTTCTCATCCAGTGTTATCAGTTGGGTTAGTTTGTCCGATTGTAAGCGTATTTTTACTTTTTCTCATTTTCATTACTTTATCGGGTTTTATATCCGTATGTTTAGTTTACTTCTTTAAAGTGCAGTCGTTTATACATTATCTAAAGACATGCATTCTTATTACTCACTTGGAGTTTTCACACTGGCTGTCATCAAAAATACTCTTTGTAAACAACCTGTAGTGTTCCCCGAATCCTGAGTGGCAACAAGTCTCCACAGATCTTCAATACTCACCACCTTTTCCGATAACTTTTGCAAATTAGTTTGCGTTATCGCAATAGCCGTTTACTATTAATTTCTCGTTTGTAGCAGGCGTTAGTCTTCATTGGAATTTATCTGGCAATAAGCCTCCTTAAGATTCCAATCATCTTCGCACTCACCGAGACGAGATCTGATCAGTGTTTTATTTCGTCGATCTTTCCATCCCTCTTGATCGACCACTCAATTATTTATTGTGGCGCCAGTGTAACATTGCGCAGATAATAATAAGGACTATAAAAAAAGAGAAAAAACGATCACGAGAGAGACGAGATAACGTTCAAGAACGTGAAACAGATGGAGACCGTTGTAGATAACGTAGGTGACGTCACGGCTGTACCAATGAAAAAAAAATGTTGCTGCTAAAAACACAAGCGAGTTAGAGTTATTTTTTTATTCTTTGTTTTGGTCTCCTTGCGACTGAAGCTGCACAGAATATGTGTTGATCCGTGAACAACGTTACACTATTAAATGATGACACTTCTTTTGGGGCAGTAAAAACGCAGGTGTGTTAACTTATACTGATACAGTTTCAGATTTTATGATTCGATGTAGTTTTCTCTATGTTTTACATCTGTAGCAGTTTCTATATGCCCAGCTTCCGCATGTAGCTCATGTGTATTAGTATCTGCATTTCAGTGTTATCCTAAATATTTCTACCGTTTTAATTGTTATGGACTCACAAAGATCTTTCACACAGGTTATCAAAGATCTCATTGATTACAGCCTATGGTGTTCCCTGAAAGCTGAGTGTCAACAAGTGTCCCCCGATTTTCAGACCTCTGCACATCTTTCGATGCCATTTGCAAATAAATTTGCATTATTCACACAGCTGCTTGCCATTTATTTCTCGTTGGCAGCGGTCATTAGTCTTTACTGGAATTTGAGTGGCAATAAGCCTCCTCAGGGTCCCAGTTCTATTCGCACTTATATAGTGGAGGTATGGTCAGTGCTCTCTCCTCGGTATTTCCTTCCTCCTTTACTATTTGGTTTCACTCATTTTTTTTGGGGGGGGGAGGGTCAGTGGTGTAGTAAAAGGGTGATGGAGGTAGAGAAATTATAGCTATGTAGCTTCAATGTTCTTGGTTCCAAGTAGCGCTTCATGTTTTATATCTGTAGCGGTTTGGTCTACGCTTTTGGTTCGTGTGCGCTAGTCTCCACATTCAAGGTTTTTCTTAATATTACAGCTGTTTTCATTATTGTTGGTCGTTGTATTTTTCCAGTCATTCCTTTGATTCCAGTTTCTCCCATTCTTTTTCAAAGTTTTTCGAGCTTGTTCCTAGTGCTTCTACTATTATAGGTATTATTTTGATTTTCTTCATCTTTTATATCCCTTTTAGCTCTCTGGCTAGCTCTGTGTATTTGCTCCGTTTCTCCTTTGGTTTTATATTTACCCTGTGGTCAGCTGAAACAGCAAAGTCTAGGATTTTACAGGATTTTTCTTTGTTGTTAATTATTACGACATCTGGTCTTCTTGCTTGGATGGGTTTATTAGTTAGTATGTACATGTTCCATAGGATTTTGTGATTCTCATTTTCAAGTACTGTTGTCGGCTTATATTTGTACCACTTGTCTGTGCATACGAGCTGTAGTTATTTGCATTATTCCAAGTGTACTGCCCATCCCACTTGGTCGTGTCTGTTCTTGTATTCATTTTGGGCCACTGTGCTGCATTCAGTTAATATATAGTTTATCGTTTCGTCTCTTTGTCCGCAGTGTCTGCATTTACTGTTTTCTTGTTTTTATCGATCTTTGCTTTGATGTAGTAAGTTCTTATCGAGTTATCTTATCTGCGGTTATTAGGGATTCAGTTTTCCGGCTTATGTGTCATTTTCGCATCCACGTCCAAGTGTTTTAGTTATTCTTATCTTTTGTCATCCTTATGAATCTTCCATGCAGTTGTTTTTCTTCTCGTTTTTTTTTTCTCGTCTTATTCTTTATCTCTCTGTTTTCTGTTTTGTCAATTTTTTCACCGTTTCTCGCTGCCATGATTATCTTTTCCGTGTTTTGCGTTATGTTTTTTTATTCTTTTTTTTGTGTCATGCACACGGTTTTCTGTACTAACTAGCCCTCTGTCGCATTATTTTCCTTTTACATAGTCGGTCAACATCGTCCTTTGGATGTAATGTATTGCGTATGGTCATGAGTTTCCTGGTATTCTGATTAAGCTCTTCTTTAGTCCATCCTATGAACGGTCCCGAGTACCTTATTAGTTATACTGCCTATATATTTATATCTTTTATTAGTTTTCTGCTATATAATTTAGTTTCTAGAAGTTTTCTTATTCTCCTGTCTTTCATTTCTGTGGCTTTGATGGTGCCTACTTCCAGAACACCCAGGTATTTATAAGGGTAGTTTTCCCCTAGGGTCCTCCTCTTCGTTTGGTTGGGTAGTTCCATGCCCCCTGTTGTCTCTAGTTTTCCCTTTCTTATAACTAATAGTGAGCACTTTTCCATACCAAACCCCATTTATATATCATGGCTGAAGATTTTGGTAGTGTTTATTAGTGACTCTAGTTCGTTTTAGGTCCTTGCAAAAAGATTTAGGTTGTCTATGCATACTAGGTGGTTCATTTCTTTTTTCTGTATTAGAGAAATTGTATCCAGCTTGGCACTTTCTCAGTATACTATTCAGGGGTATCATGGCTATTATAAACAGCAATGGTGATAGTGAATCTCCTTGGAAGATGCATCTTTGTATGTTAATTTCTGTTATGTGTTGTCCTTCAGCCGTCAATTCCAGCCCCAAAGTTCTCATTGCGTTTTCTATTAAGTTGGTAATCTTGCGTGGTGTTTTATACATTTTTAGACATTCTATTGTCCATGTTTGCGGGATCCTCTCGTATGCTATTTTATAGTCGACCCATGCCATAGCAGATCATGTGTTCCTCTCTTTCCTTTCTGGTATCCTTTCTGTTCCTCCGGGAGAAGTCTACGATTATTAAGGGAGTGGTAGATTTGTTCCCTTAATTGTGCTGTTAATATTTTCCACATAGTAAGTAAGCATGTTAAAGGCCTATAGTTGCTGAGGGTGGTTTATTTCCCTGTATCCTTCTGTATCAGAGTGGTTTTGCCTTTTGTCATCCAAGCTTGTACGGTTGCTTCCTGTATACATCTTCTCATGCTTTGGTCTAGTCTTTCGTGTAGTACTGTGATTTTTTTGAAACAGTACGCATGTATCCCGTCATGTCCTGGTGCTCTCCAGTTTGTCATTTTTCCTATGGTTTTCTTTAGGGTTTCCTAACTGATTCCATTCACTGCTATTTCTTCGATATGTTGTAACTCTTCTTTCATGTCTTTACGCCATTCGGCATTTTTGTTATGTTTCTGTCGTTCTTCCCATATCTTTTCTGCAATAGAGTTTTGTTTCTGTTGTGTTTGGTCGTTCTTTTTTTGTTTGTCCTCCGTTCAAGTTTTGATAGAATTGGCTTTTATTGTTTTCAAATGTCCTGTTTTGCTTGCTTTATTCAGATTTGTATTTAGATCGTCTTGGTCTTCCTTCTTTTGCTGCTATTATTTGGTTCCAATCTTCGTGTTTCTTGTTTAGACTCTATCCTCTGTTCACAGTTCCAAATTACAATTTTCTCTACGTCGCTTTTTTCCTGTTTATCGTTTTGGCGTCTTTTTATGTTTATTGGTTTGGCTTTCTAGCCTTATTTTCCATCCAAGTTTTGTCGATCCATTATCCTCTAGGTCTTTTTCTTATTTGAACGTCATACTTACTATATTGGCGCCTACGTAGATTAAATTGTTTAGGTCAGTTGTGATGTGTGGGGTGAGCTTGTAAACTTTCTCTGTTTTCGTTTTAAATTCCTTCTGTTCTTGGTTCCTTAAGCATTGTTTTTTCGTTGCTCATAACGTGTTTCATTTTTTTCTAATTCTTCTCATTTACCTTCTGTTTCATTGTTCACGATTTCCTCGTTTGTAGCGTCTAGTATTTGTAGGTCAACCACTTTTGCTGTTTCTCCTTGTAAGGCGTTTACACCTGCTATTCCAGTGGGGGATGCTGCATGCTCATTTTCTTTGTTTATTTTCCGCTGTATTTCCGTTACTTCCAGTTTTGAGATCCAACCTCTCTTGAGTATCACCCTTGCTTGGTCCGCAATCCTTTGTTCTGTTGTATGGTATTTTTATTTTCTATAACCTCCACATCAATATTTGGGATAGCTTCTATAATAGCATTCCATTACGAGACAATTCTCTTTCATTTCCATCTCTTATTTCGGGTTAGTTTTTGTTGGTTATCTTGCCTGTGTTCTTTTTGGTTAGTATCATTTTGGTCCCTGGAATTGGAGATTTTACTTACCTATCCATCGTCCGCGTTATCTGTGTTTCTGAAATAAGGAAGTGGGCCAACATTCGCAGGATGACGACCAGATCCCCCATGCTGGCCCCTGAGGGAACACTTGCCGATCATGACACTCAGATCTTTCTTCTGGGTTCCACGGTCTGTGTGATTTGTATTAGACATTTTTCATGTTGTAGTGCTTGTGGCAACACCGGGCCCATAATTGTTTCACCTGACGTTCTGACGCAAATATACTGTATATCTTTCATGCATATGAGAGGTATCGTACACTATCACACAGGCATAAAAGATATGAACAGAAAAAAGACACACAGAAAAAAATTCATGAAAGAAAAAAAAATAATTTCATAAAAAAACTAAGTATTGTACTTGTATAAGTACAATACTTAGTTTCTTATGAAATTATTTATGATAGCGCTTTTGGAGACAAGTATGACCTATTGGAAAACGGTGCTGACAGCAAACAGAGAGGTGTCGAGGCAGGTTGGCATTAAACGCAGAAAATTCCAAGGAGATTCGTTTTTGTAATGATAATGATGCCTGAGCGTCCTCTTGAGGAGAGAAAAGCTGGGGTTTAACTTTGGATCTGGTGGCAGACGCCTCGACCATTTACTATTTATAGATGATTTGAAGATATTCGGTAGAAATGAGAAGGAAATGGAGAGATAGGTAGAACTCATCGGGACATACTCGGAAGACCTCGAGATGGAGTTTGAGATAAGTAAATGCGCGGTGCTGGTGATGAAAAGGGAGTAAGGTTTCATTGATGAAGGAGTGATGCCAAATGAAGAAATTATGAAAGAAATAGAAGATTCAAGGTATAAGTATTTGGGTGTGCTAGACGGTGTAGTCATCATGAACAGAGAGATGAAAGAGAAGGTCAGGAAGAAGTAAAACTAACTGCGAAGTCGAATTCTATGGAGGAAACCTAATGAAAGCGATGAATGCATGTACAGTCAATGTTTTGAGATACAGTGCGGGAATTTTAGAATAATCTGACCAGGATTTGTATGCCATGGATATCAAAACAAGGACAGTTTTAGCAATGTTTGGTATATTCGACATTAGAAGTAGCGTAGCTAGGCTGGATCAAAAGAGACGATGGAAGAAGAGTGAAAAGTGTAAAAAATTGTGTTAGAACCGAGGAGATGTCGTTGAAGGAGCAGGTGGTTAGAATGAAGAGAGGATGCTCAAGATTGTGGCCAATGAGTTATGTAAGACTAAGGCTGAGTATGTGAAACGTATGGACAGAGAAAGGGCAGAGGAACTGGCCAGGAAGAAAATGCACAAAAAGGTCTTCCAGGATGTAGCAGATGTGCCTGATGAAAGATCGTGGCAATGGCTTAGAGCTGTGTATCTGGCTAAGGCTACTGAAGCGTTTGTTTGTGCAGCACAAGAACAGGCATTAGACACACGACTGTTCAAAAAGTTGGTCTAGAAGGAAGTTGCTGAAAAGGCCGCATAGGTGGTAAGGCCTCAGATTCAATTGCGCACCCTTCATCAGAGTGTAGTGGATTGGCCCAGAGAGAGTACTACAAAAGAAACGATCGCATGGAGTTCGGGTATATTGGGAGGTCTGTAAGATGGTTAGGGTGAAGTGTACTAAGAAAGTAGTTTGAGGAGATGCCTGATGAAGTGAGAACAAGTGAGTATGCTAATGTACAGTTATGATAAAGTGTCATAACGACCAAGCAATTGGAACATAATCATCCGCATTTGATCGTCATTGACAAGGTCTCAAAAAACTAACAAATTGTAGACACTAATTACCCTGAGACAGGAACGTTAGAGAGAAGGAGAACGAGAAATGTTCCATTGGCCTTGAAGATAAGGCGGATACGCGAGGTTTTAACACAAATAATCCCGGTCGTAGTTAGTGCGCTAGCATTAGTATCAAGTCGTATGGAAGGACAATTATAAACAACTACGAATCACCGATGTTTTAGGCCGCTTTCAGACCTCAGCTATTTAGGTACCAACAACATCCCTAGGAAGACCCTTGATCTATGAAGCTCCTGGTTTGAAGCCGGGATTGAGGGGAGTCCTCTAGAAATTAACCCCATCTCTTTAGAGGAGACGTTTATAAATGAAATCAGAATTATTATTATTATTATTATTATTATTATTATTATTATTATTATTATTATTCACATTCCATGACATGCCATTATCAATTATTGTTTATTGAAAAAAACACCAGTGTTCTCTAAAATCTAAGTGTCAACAAGTTTTCACAGATTCACAGACGTCTTCGCTCGAGTCGATAGAAGTTGCATATAATTTTGCATCATCAAAACAGTCAGTTACTATTGGTCTCCCGCTCTTTGGTCTTTTCGTGTATTTGAGTGTCGACAAGTCTTTCCGATGCTGCAGTTTACTCCCCATAATTCTGAGGGGATGTTATGATGATATTTTCCCCCATCGGGTCATCAATCCTCACGGAGGCCTTATGGACAATTTCAGTGATACTAACTTCGATTGTTGCAACCTCATCTGTGTGAAAGTATACACTCTTTTTTTAAGACAGAGATCAGTTTATTGATTTTCTGTCAGCTTCAATTCCTTTAGGTTAATGTGACGTCTTTTAGAAAGTGTTTGATTTATATTTCGAATTATCTTCGGCTTAGTCGGGTCTGTTGCTTATCTATCTTAGTTTCTGCATTCTCAAACATATGGTAAGATTTAGGCTGACTTAATCTTAGCAGTACGTTGTTAGAATTCGGTTTACTGTTTTAAATTTCTTCCAGATTTTTCGGGATTTTTCTGTACTCTTACAATTACTGGCATTACAGTAATGTTTTTTTTTATTCCAGATTCCTTTAAGTTTTCCGGTAAGTCTCGTGTTTTTGCTCAGTTTTTGTGTTTCGACCACTCTCATCCTACCTACGTGTCTTGATAGGGCGCTGCAATTTACGATGTAGCTAGTTTTTACTTACATTACAATCGACCATTATCGCACCGAGTTTCTTACATCCGATCTATTGTCTATTTCATACCATAGCGTAGACGATTTTGTGATTTATTTTTTCAATACACTTCGTGTCTGTACAAATGTTTAAAGCTTGCCTTCTTATATAGTTTGCATACTTATACAATTGACCACTTTTACCAGGTAGTTGTGTCGAATTTAGGGAAACTCGTCCCCGGAAAACTCGTACTCGGAACAACTCGTACCCGGAAAACTCATTCATTTTGCTAGGTAAGAAAACTGGTCCATTATTGAATAAATATCGATTGAAAACACATTTTATGACCGTTATTTAAGGATATATTGTTTTTAAAAGAAAATACCCATCCCATAATATTAAAAAAAATATTTTTACTTGTTTACTGTTGTTTTAAAAAAAAAAGTATCTCGAGTGTTACTTTTGAACAAAAAATCTCCAACATGAGAGAATCACGCCTTAGGAGTCTCGGTAATCTCTCAAAGATAGAAAATTAAAGAAAATACTGAGGTAAGCATAGTGTTAAACGAGCCCCCACCCTCCAAAAGAAAATACATTTTTATATTTTTAGATAATGTCCAAAATCATCGCTCGGAAAAAAAAATATCAAGCCACTGGAAGCGGATACGGTTGATTATGTAAGGAAACCGAACAGAAGACAGGAAAAACGAAATCATACATTTATTATAAAAATATACCTTATTTTTAACACTTCCTGTGTTATTATGAAACAAAGAAAAAGAAAACACTTCTTGTATTGTCAAATTGTTACATGATCAAATAATACAAAAAGTGTTATATATTTTTGGTACCGCACGATTTTTAAAGCGTTTTTCCATATTAAATTCAATTTTCACGATATCTTTTTTATTAAATTGTTAGGTGGAAGCACAGAATAGTTTCAAAATACCCTCCACTATGTTAAGAATGTTTTTCGAAATATTAACGTTATTTTTTCAGCTCGGTACCAAAAATACATAAGTACCGTGTTTTATTTTTTGTTTCGTAATAACACAATAATTGTTTAAACTAAATTAATTCTTCTGAATAAAATATCTGCTTTCTTTGATAATATGTGTTTTTTTTTTGTTCCGTAATAACGCAAAAAGTGTTACAACTAAAGTATTTTTAAAAATAAATATATGGTTTCGTTTATCGTATCTTAACTCCGTGACATCGTGATCAAGTTTACTTTTTAAACAAGAATAAACAAGTAAAAATAATTTTTTAAATATTAAGGGGGTGCGTAGTTGCTATTAAAACAATATCTCCTTAAAGAACGGTCAAAACATGTGTTTCAAATCTACATTTATTCAATAATGGATCAATTTTTCTTACCTAGTAAAAACAAACCATTTTTCCGGGTACGAGTTTTCCCGGTACGAGTTTTCCGGGCACTAGTTGCATCATGATATGATGGAAACCTTCTGCCTGGTAATACAATGACGTTTATCATCTAGTCTGGTGTACTGCAGCGTCTGCTGTGATTAAATAGTCGAAGCTGAAATTGTCCCCTCTGTTGCAAGGGTGATAAGGAGATCTAGGTTTTCACAGTTACCAAGGTCCCTTTTCTCTGCCTTGCAGACAAGGTCTAACGGAAAGGCAACCCAAAGCAGTTGGAGTCAGCGTAGCTCCAGGAGTTGTCGAAATGCTGTTGCAGCGCTTCACCATCTGTCTATCGAAATTTTTAACCAGATTTTTATCAGGAGTTACTCCATTCGCCTTTGCATTTACCAAGGCATCAACGAGGCCGTGGAGGTATTTGGGCATAGCTGGTGAAAATTTTCTATTATTCCAGTCGAGGTAGTATTGGAATTCTATCGGGGCTAATTTAGTGAATTCACGTTTACTATTTCGTCTCTTTGCCAAGATAGTCTACATTTATTGTTTCTTATTTTTGGTCTATTTTTTTGCTTTGGCAACGTTGGTTCTGATTGTATTGTTCTATGCAGCTGTCACTCAAGATAATTATTATTTGTACTCAGTAGTGCCAATAGTACACATCATCTGTTCTATCTTTTTTTTTTTTTTAGTAATGAAGACGCTTTCGACTGAAACATATTTTTATGTTCATGTCAATCCAGATTACCGGTTATGTACGAATATATTTTCTTCTCGTTTAAAATAACCTCGTGCCTATTATTATTATTATTATCATTATTTTATTATTATTATTATTATTATTATTATTATTATTTTATTATTATTATTATTATTATCATCATCATCATTATCATTATCATTATCATTATCATTATTATTATTATTATTATTTATCATCATCATCATCATTAATCTTATTATTATTATTATTATTATTATTATTATTATTAGAAGAAGAAGAAGAAGAAGAAGAAGAAGAACTGAATACTCTGTGTTTCCATCCATATTCTTTGCTACTCATTTTATATTCGTGCAACAGCTTATTATACTGATTACTCGTTGAAAATGCCCATTAAACTACCCTGGAATTGTTCTAGTAATAATGTTCTGAAGTATCTCAGTATTTTATTAGATGTCTGGGTAGTGCTTTTCCTTCCACCCCTTTTCATCTTCTCTTGCACTTTATTTTCTGCATTGCTTGTGGTGATAGGGGATGTGAAATTATTATTAACTTTTAATTTTTATAAGCGTCGATTTTTACGGTTCAAGTTAACTTGGTTTCTTGTAATGTTCTTTCCATAATGCTGTCTGTCTGTCTGTCTGTCTGTCTGTCTGTTTCAGCATTATTCTAATTCAACTTATTTACGACTAGTCGCTCTTATCTTGTTATGCAAGTGGGTTTCTACACTCGAACATTGTTTAGCTTTTCTTCAAAGTTTGTCTGTAGTATAATGTATGCAGTCAATTCTCTTCATTCCTATATTTCACGGTAATCTCAATAAGGCTCTGAAAATTGCAGTTATTACAAGTTTTCTTCACGTCCGATATTTTTTTTAAATATATCTTTTAAATATATTTTTTAAATATATCTTTTAAATATATTTTTAAAATATATCTAGAAAACTTTACATATTTGAAAGTCAGAGTTGTGTTTCCACGATGAAAATATTAATTTAGACAAGTAAATATTTGTTTATTTTGATAATATTGCGTTGTAATTTGGCTTATAAACGTAGTTTATACGTATTTTATTTTAAAATTAAAACAAGGCTTCTCTCCAGGAAAACACAACTCTGACTTTTATATCACGTACGCCAAGCGTTTTTCTCCAGCATTTCAAAATAACATGACAGACAGAAAAACACGCAGATTCTTTACTAACTGTTTTTCCTTAATTTAACATAATGACGATAAAAAAGAAAGAAAAAATGTATAAAATTTTGAGGATGGAGTATATCGCCGAAATATTTATTTAGACAAGTAAATATTTGTTTATTTTCATAATATTGCGTTATGATTTGGCTTATAAACGTATTTTACTTTAAGTATTTATTTAATTTTTTCATCTGTCTTATTGCCCTGAAAAATATACTATTTTACGTGTTTGGCGTCCAATTTGTTGATCATTATTACATACGATTTGGTTGCTTGGACCGTTTGTTTGTATTTTACATGTTTCATTGGATATTATACGTTTTAATTTTTCATTACTGGCGATAACATTCCTTTGTTTCTGTGCTCATCGCTCTTATCTATCTTCGCTCTGGTCGCGTTATTTTGTAAGGCTGGCAATAAGAATTGCGTTTCTATTATCATTGGTAAAATCTGGAGCTTCTCTTTGGAGCATCATTACTGATTACACAGTTATAATAACCGATGGCGTCTGTTCGAGTTTGAATGATAATAAGTCTTTCAAGGTATCAAGTGTTCTTTATCTATGTCGATAACCATTGCAAATTACATTGCATCCCACGCGTACCATTAATTATTCACTGTAAAGAATACTGATATTTTTTCTGAGATTTCGGTGGTAATAAACTTATCTAATGTTTCAGTATTTTCCGCACTATTCCAGTATATTTCTGGCTAGTGCTCTTCTTCCTTGGTGTTTTAATACTTTTTTGTATTGTTTTTAGATCGTTGCTTTTAATAAATCAGCGGGTTTTCTTTATGTTTTATTCATCGATGGGTGTCTCCGTTTTAGTTAGGTAGTTCTAGATATATAAAAAGTATTCGGTTGGATTCTCTACAAAGTTTGCTCTAAACGCTTTGTAGAATATGGAATAATTGTAAATTTCCTTTTCAAGAATAAAAGGCTTTCACTCGGATAAGTCTTTAAAATTAATTGTTGTAGTACCTATTTACTATGCCTTCCCACGGGACAGAGTTAGACACCAGGGTCGTTTTTTTTTTAACGTGGAGAAAAGGTACAAAAATAAAAATTGTCTCAGTCGTGAAGGATTTCTCCTCCACCGAAAGAGAACAAGAAATACAAGTGCAGCATCTGAAGACAGATACTACACTTTGAGGTATTTATTTGCTCCCCCACTGAGCAAATTAGGCACAAGGCCGATTTTTAAAGTGAGGAGTGAAGGGGAAATGGGGACCAACTCCCCGGGGAGTAGGGGAGCTGGATAGTGACAACTGGTATGAAGGGTTACCCCTACATTGACCAAGGTCTTATCTGTGGGGTCGCCCCACATATTGTCTTTGCTTGCAGTATCTGCCGGAACAGATGGTATTTATTTGCTCCCCCACCGAGCAAATTAGGCACAAGGCCGATTTTTAATGTGAGGAGTGAAGGGGAAATGGGGACCAACTCCCCGGGGAGTAGGGGAGCTGGATAGTGACAATTGGTATGAAGGGTTTCCCCTACATTGACCAAGGTCTTATCTATGGGGTCGCCCCCACATAGGGTCTTTGCTTGCAGTATCTGCCGGAACAGATACTACACTTTGAGATATTAAATCTTTTATTCATGTTAAAAAAATACAGTCAAAATTAACGATGAACAAAAAACTTAGGCACATGGCCAACTCAAAAGGGGGGATTTTGGGGGTCGTTGGTCATCCTTGTCACTCCAGAACTAAACAAAGTCAAAAGTTTCTCCCACCTAGTATCTTCTTTTACCATAATACCGCATTCACCCTTTCATATTGGGGGACGTCCTAGTAACTCCCAATTTTTAAAACATTTTTTATTGACGTGTAAAAACAAAAAAGATAACAATAAAATGGTACAATAATTAATTTGTGTCGAGGGCGGGGGAAGAAAAAACAAAAGGTGATTAGTAGGACCCTCCCAACCCCGTCTAGTTGATAGACTGCCCGTTCCACTAGGTTTGTAAAAGGAACTTCGCTTCTGCGGGTCAGTCTCTAGGTGGGGATGCCCTCTAGATGGGGGTGAATGGAGAAAAGAAATTTTTTGTGGGTAAGGGATGGAGGTTAGTTTGTATTTCTTTTTCTCCAAGATGGGTAAAATTTAGAGGAAGGGGTGAAAACAAAAATTGCAGGTAAGAGGGGATGGGGATCTTGGAGGCTTCCTAATCGGGGAGGGATGGAACACACACTCAGCTAGCTGAGAGACTACTTGTTTAATTTTACTTTACAGAACTGCGCGTTCCACACCTAGGCGGGGAACACGTATTCAAATTTGGCTCCTCTTCGTACACACAGACTTGCCACATGTATCCATCTTCCGTCAAATGCCGCGCGATGCAGCCTTCTTCTATCACATCTGATCTTCACCCGTAGTTGGTGTTTAAAGAACGCGATCAGATCTTGATCAGAAAAAGACAACACCCCCCGGCAACCTTGCAGACGTGACGTCCAAATCACCATTCTCGCCACGGCCAGGATCGTAACGTAGACCATTTTTCTTTCCCGGTCCCACGGCGGCCTCGCGTTGTCCACAACATTGGATACAGTAATTGGGCGAGGATGCTCAGGATCGATGCGAGCCGTCACTCTGCTGACATACGACCAGTACTGGCGGAGTTCGCGGCAATCGAAGAAAGCGTGATCCGTATTTGATCTTGTCCCGAAGGCCAAGAACAATTAATTGTTGTAGTAATCCGAAATATGAGTGATTCCAAGGCCCATTTTGAAACGAAGCTGATCGTCAAAAACAATCCTCTACATCATATACCATTCGTTGATATTAACACATACTGTGGCTATATATCTTAGTGTCCCGGTTGTGGTAGTTGTTAACGTACCCCACCTGCATTGCTAAGTGTTAATTTGGCCGTAGGTGGTGGCCTACAAAGAAAAATGCAACCCCCATAATTTCCTTTCTTTTATCGACCTCTTTCTGTCCGGACTGCCATGAGGTGAGCACGCATATTTCTGTCTCTCCGTAAATGAGGTGGGGGTCATCCCCTCTCTCTCAACACTAGTTAAGAAAGGTTAGTTAATTTTTAATGAAGTAATGGTGAAAATCAATTGCAGGATATGTGAATTGTATGTTAATATTGTAATACATATATATTGCATACATTTTATAAAATACATAGTTAATACTTATTTCATGTATATTGCGATTGTGTTGTGTTGTTTGTTTTTCGTGTCTGCCATAAATGTCTGTATTAAAGAATGAAGCGACCGTAAGGAAAATGGAGGTTTCCAACCCGAATGCCAGCAAAGGTCAAGACGTTTTCCTTTGAGAAGAAGGCGGCACACAGCCACATCCAACATGCTTTTCCTATTGATACTCATACCTTAATGACTGGCCCATCTTCACATCGTTATCAGACCGTTTCTAGGACATTTAGTGTAACACGTGATTCAATCACACACCAGTGATAGTGTTGTAATACAATCATTTTTGCAACATTTTGAATAGCAATACTGATATAGCTCTTTCTGATTCTCACATATCTATGGCCGAGGACCTGCCGCAATAGTCTAAATGTGGCTTTTAAATTCAGTAGTTCTAACATTAAGTTTTCCTTATTTCACCATCAACTATTTGATCCTCGCTTTTAATCAAAGTTGAAATGAAACGAATCGTTCCGATCTAGATGAAACCTTATGTTCTGTTATGCTACTAGAACAACAAACCTGAAGTAAAAGACTTACATTATATAAATTCTTCAGTTTGCTGAAAACGTTTTCGAATAATTCTACCGACCCAGTAAGTATATGAATTCTCTATACGTCAAAAATGTAATAGTATATCCAACTATCATTTGCTGCTAAAAAAAAGCTTTCCTGCATTGACAAGTACCTTCCCAAACCACTTTCCAGCAGACTTTACCCCAAACTATCTACAAACCTCACAGTGTATTGTACCCCCCCACGCGAAAGTGCCTTCTATGGTACTATTTTTGAGCCAATTCACTACACTTTACTGGAAGGTGCACAACTGACACGGAAATCTTTCCACGAATTCGGCATTATGCAGAAACATCCTTTCCTTCAACAGTCGTGTTTTTTTTTGTGCTTGCTCCTGTGATGTACAAATAATGGCTTCATCCTGGAAGAACTTTCCGTGCATCCTTTTTCAGCCAATCCCTCTGCTCTTTATTCATACGTTCTACATACTCCTTCTAGATTTCGTCCAATTCAACTTGATTAGCCTCGTTTTTGAGCATCCACTCCTTACAATTTCACGGATGTTTCTCAACACTAACACAATCTTTAACACTTAATAATCCTCTCCCACCGTCTTTCCTCTTCTAATACAATCTAACTATGCTACTTCTAATGTGTAATATACATAACACTGCTAAATGTGTTCTTGTTAGGATGCCATGGCATATAAATCCTTGTTAAATAATAATAATAATAATAATAATAATAATCGCCGGCCAGACCTCCGCTAAACAAATGCCAAGAAAACTGGTACCTTGGAGAGGCTTATTGCCACTCAAACTCCAGTGGAGACCAATACCCGCTGCTACCGAGAAACTAATGGTAAGGAACTGTTGCGATAATGCAAATTCATTTGCAAATGTTATCGAAAAGGGTGGAGAGTGCTTGAAACCTGGGTGGACTTATTGTCACTCAGCTCACACGGAACACCACAGGTTGTTCTCAAGGCGAGATCCTTTATGACCTGTGTGAAAGCTCCTTGTGAGCCAATAATAATTTATTATCAATGAAAGCTTAGTATCTGTCCGTCTATATTATTAATGACCAATGTACTATATTTCAATATCTTATCTTATGGATAATGTAGTATTTCTTCTCTTGTCATAATAGTACCCCTGCAATGCCTCATCCAGGCAATCAAATCCCATTTTGAATGGGCAGCCGACTATGTGATTGTTGTCATGAGACAATCCTCCACGCATTACCTCATCATTTGAAAAAAAAGTGTATTATATTTTTCGTCGCCAGGACACCATCATATCAGATATTGCTTTTGGAGATTATTGTAATATATATTCGTTCATCATCGTACCATTTTAAAAGACATTACACTTCGTTTGCGGGGGCACTATAATGGTTATCACAATAGTATCCTATCCAGCAAAATTAACCTACCGGATTGAACAATAATAAATAACAATGAGATTGATACTACTACTACTACTACTACTACTACTACTACTACTACTACTACCACCACCACCAATAATAATAACAATAATCTAGAAGTTAATGGTTCAATGTTACGGAGAGACAACTCACAGGAAACAGGATATTGTATTTGTGCACAGAAAGACCAATAAATGCCAGGTTATCGATGTGGCGTGCCCAAACGACATTAACTTACCAAGCAGAAAGAATGAGAACATACGAACTATCAGAAACTGAGGGCGGAGAACTGAGGGTGGAGATTGCTAGCCTGTAGAATAAGAACAATTCCACTATCATAGGTGCGTTAGTCACAATTCGAAATAATCTTGAGAAACAGTTGAACTCCTTGGGAATCAAGTACAGCCTCATTGTACCCCAGAAGTCAGTTTTGCTTGGCACATAAAATATCTAACGCCAGGTGTTTTCCATCTAATTAACTATGCTCACTAGCTTTGGTGTAAAAGCTTGCTCTTGAGTGAAACAAAAACAAACAGCCTAAAGTATCACGACACTGTGAAGTTAACGAAAATAATAATAATAATAATAATAATAATGATAATAATAATAATAATAATAATAATAATAATAATAATAATAATAATAATAATAATAATAATGTCACATCAAAGGGTTTAAAGTACTGAGGAGAGAGAGAGAAAGAGAGAGAGAGAAAGAGAGAGATAACACAAACAGGACTTAGAAATTAGGGAAGATGTTGACACCTTAACACCAGCGAGAGCAAATAACAGTTGTCAGAGATAAATATAAACGGCTGTTGCGGTAACGTACTGTCATGTGCTGAAGTGATTAAGCGAGGTAAAAAGCATTGAAATTTTAGGGAGACTTATCACTGAGACTCCCCAAAACAACACAGGTAATTCCCAGTGAGTGATCGCTGGTAATAGTCTGTTTAAGGACTTCCAGGGAGTGAATAGTTACAATTTGCTTTGATTTTATTCGTGTGATTTTTCTCATTTTTCATACTTGTTTCGCGTCGGTTTTTCATATTTTTTGCTTCACTTTCCAAGTAGCTGAATCGATGTTGCTATTTTATTTCTCCTCCCTGTGAATTTGATTTTTGCCTTATTTGTTGCAAGGATGTATTTTTTTTATTCGTTGCATCCTTCGTCGGCGATAATTTCTTTCCAGTGAAGCTTCCGATTTGGGAAAGTTTTGGGGAATATCTATGGCTTTATTAAATTTACTTGTTTTTTTTTCTTATTGGCAATGTATATATCTATCTACTACCTTCTTCCTTTATCTATTTTTATCTCTGCCACTTCCTCTCTCTCTCTACACACACACACCCATATATATGTGTGTGTGTGTGTGTGTGTGTGTGTGTGTGTGTATACGACATACATACATACAAACATGCATACACACACACACACACACATATATATATGTCGCGAGTTTTTAAAATGTTTATCATAGTGAACATGTGCATTACAAAGTAGTACAGGTTGTTAATAAGATTGTGTATCATGACAGTGCTCTAGCAATCTGCTATAATTGAGAGTTAATCTCAATTTTAATTACAAATTCTAGTCAGGATTTAGCAAAGATTGATCGGGGTCTTTGATATCAACGTAATATTTGGATGTCGGCTAACATAAACATATTTTTTTTTTTACTTGGGGCTCAACACTTATCAAGGTCCGGAGGCTACTCTAGAACAAGGTTAAATGGTTGTTAGGTAAGAGGATGGATGGACATAGAGTTATTTGCATTAGATTTGAACACGACAATATTGTAAACAACTGGGAAGCAGTAATAATAACGAAACTCTGTTTGGCCACGTATTTCCATCTTTTCTTTTACTTTTTGATTTTCGATTTTTTTTTTTTACTCGTATTTTTTTAAATTTTTATATCAACTTATCAACAGAAACGTCTAATTCACGGTATCCATTTATTCTGGAAAAAAAGGAAAGAGGGATTGTATTGTTGGTGCGTTTAAAGGTAGAACCAGTTGAAATGCAACAACAAATACATAAAAGAATGCTGCTCCTTAAACGAGTTAATGCAGCATATCACACGTCTATCACAACGATGAAAGAATAAAGAAAAAAGAATATATTTAAATTTGAAATGCTTTCGGGATAATCCTATAGTCTAGATTCTACTGGCTGTTTGCACGCCCGATGAAATGCTGAATAAAAAGTGATTGGTCTGAAATATTAAAAAAATAATAGCAGTACTTTATATAATATTGAGCCAACAGATAAATCGTTCTATGAATAACTGTCGAATTGTTAGCACAGCATTGTATCCAGTATATCAAGCGAGGAGAATGCTATACAGTTAGGATTAATTTGACTAAAAGTTGTGTTATATTTATAATGCCATTAATATTAAGCGATGTTTGATATTTTTATTACCCCCGAATGGATGAGAGGAAATTGCAAATGACATTATTATGATGACAAAATTTTAATGACATGAAACGTTTATCTCTCTGTTGTAGATATTGACAGTGTGAAACTGCTAGAAAGCAACCCATTTCATGGCAGACATGCGTAATTAAATTTTTCCACGCAGAAAAAAAAACCGAACTTATCAACATTCACCGGCGCCTATTAACGTTTTCGAAGCCGATGCCGTTGATGACAGCACTGTAACGTAGAGGGTTTGTCGATTTCAGCAAGAGACAAAGGACACCCCGGACGCCTATGCACAGCCACCACCATATCGCCGCAATAAATTGAGAATGGTGTTGCCTGTGTATAAAAATAAATTGTGCATCACAAATAGTCACACGTTTTAATAGTGCCACTCGTATTTCTATAGTTATTCAATATTTTTAGTCAAATATTAGGATGAATTACTTATGGAACGACTCTCGTATTTTTAAAGTTGCACTATATATATATATATATATATATATATATATATATATATATATATATATAAAAGTGAAAGTGTCTGTGTATGTGTCTGTGTGTGTACATTTCCCTAACAAATAACTGTCAATTTTAAGTCTACAGATTCGAGATTTTACATAAGGTGTATTGAGATTTAGGAACATCCTTTTAATCGGTTGTCGGCCAGAAATTTAGCTGCAAGGGTCAAAGGTCAACGATTTGACTTTTGAAAACTGTACTAAACTCCTCCGCCAATTTTGTGTCTAAACACTTGAAATTTTAAATGTAGGTTACTTAGACATGGATCAAACATTTTAATTTGATTTGAGCACCCCCCAAAAAATGTTATGGGGTCAAAATTTAGGCCAAAGTTAAAAAAAACGATCCTTTCGGTTTCTACACAATTACACAGCTAATTTCTTGTCTAAACATTTGAAATTTTACATAAAGGGTATTCAGAGATAGGACACACCTTTTAATCGGTTTTGATTTGAATTTAAGCTGCCAAGGGCTCAATGTTAAAAAAAGGTCTGACATTTGCGGTGCCTAGCAAACTACTCAGCCAAATTTGGGTCTGAAAATTTGAAATTTATACATATCGGGTATTCAGACACGCAGCAAGCCTTTTAATCAGTTTTGGGGCGAAAATTTTGCTACCAAAAGGTCAAAGTTAAAATCGTTTCCTTTTGCAGGTTCTAACAAATTACTGCGCCAATTTTGGCTCTAAACAGTTTAAATTTTAGATGTTGGTACTTTGGAAATGGGCAAAGCTTTTATTTTGATTTGCGACAAAAATAATAAATGTAAAGGGTCAAAATTGGGCTCAACGTTGGAAAAAAATTACCTGGCGGTCTCTATGAAATTATTCAGAAAATGTTTGGTCTAAACATTTGCAATCTTACCTAACGTGTATTCACACATAGGGTAACTTTAGCAGTATATAGGGCCCGAGCAATGCCGGGCTGAACTGCTAATATATATATATATATATATATATATATATATATATATATATATATATATATATATATATATATATATATATATATATAAGCGAGATAAAACACTGATAGAAATTCAGAGAAAAATCCTGATAGATATTACATGAAGTAATACTTTCAATGAGATCCTAGCCAAAAAGGAAAAGCTCAATATTTAAGAATTTAAGCAATATATAAGTTTCGTGGTTCAGTTTTAAATTCTGAAAAAAAAAAAAACATAGAGAGGCATATATTCGATATTAGAATTTATTGCTTGACAAAGGAATATATAGAAGGGGTTATTTTAATTTCCGTAATCCATTAATTTTCAACAATGGATCATATCATCCGAGTAAATGAAATGCAGTTTGCAAAATGTTGAGCTGCGAATGGACGTAATTTTGCTTTTCGGCACAATTATTGAAAATAGTTTTTTGAGTGGTTGCGGATAATTATATGTAGAAAATTATACGAAAAGAGAAGTTGATACAACCTGGGTTGTCCATTATTATTCGTTTTTTTTTTGTTTTTTTTTTTACATAGGCGTCACCACTTATCAAGGCCGATTGGCCACTCAAGGATAAGGGTTAAAGAGTGTAGAGTAGTCAAAACGACAATATAGTAATCGATTGTAATGGAAGTTCGGTAAATTTGTTAACTTAAGTGAAACGGCTCCATCAGAAACTTGTTCACGTTGGACTTGAAGACAACCATATTATAGACAGCTGGAAAGCAGGAAAACGGAAGACAATTCCACAGGCGTGCAGTTCTAAGAAAGAAGCTTTGATCATGGAATCTATGTTTAGGTTTAGGCACAGATAAAGAGTGTGGAAAATTATTGATAATGTTTTCAGCTAGTCTAGTGTTCCTTGTGAAAGTTTGGCGAGGGGGGCATAGATTGAAGCTCAGTCGAACACTTTCTATGAAAATAACGATAAAGCAGAGACAAACTCGCAACATCTCTTCTGTGAGATAGAGGTTGCAGCGAAGAGAAAAGATCTCCCACCAGGCCACGAAGTCTATTTTGAACCCTATCAAGGCAGGACAAGTCTTTTCTAGCAGCTCCTGCCCATATGTGGCAGCAGTATTCCATCCTTGGACGTATCTGGCTCTTATATAGATAGAGAATTGCATTAGCAGTGAGATATCTACTGGATCGATAGAAGGATCCAACCATTTTTCCAGCGTCCCTGGCAAATGATTTTATGTACGTAGTCCATTTAAGATCAGGAGTAAAGGTCAAGCCCAGAAGCCTGTAAAAATTTGAGGCCTCCCCAAGACAAGAGCCATTCATTTCAATTGATGCCAGATGGGGATAAGAACGTTGATGATGTAAAGATAGAAGCTTGGTTTTAGATGCATTAAAAGTAACCAGCCACTCCTTTTCCCATTGTACAACGTGATAAAGATCAGAGGAGAGAGAATCGGAGAGAACTTGGTCGTTTACTGTCTTAGATGTGCTACCATAGATGGTAGTATCCTCAGCAAAAATGTCTACGAATGATGTAAGGATGTGATTTGGAAGATCATTAATGTAGATCAGGAAAAGAGTTGGGCCCAAGATAGACCCGTGAGGGACTCCAGCATTTATACTGTGAGCTTCTAATTTTTGCCCATCAACTACTACTCTTATGAATCTATCAGAGAGAAATGATTTAATAATTGAGAAGACATTTCCAGTTATACCATAGGCTGGAGCTCTTGTGAAGTAAACCTTTATGCCATACCCTATCAAAGGCATTTGATATGTCAAGAGCAATTGCCCTAGAAAGTTGCCTCTGTCGAGAGATTCACTAATCCTATGAGATAAACCGTAAGCACATCTGCTGTAGATCTAGAAGAACGGAAACCATATTGTGTGTCACTAAGAAGGTTATTTTTGCTGAGATGGTTGATTACTTCTATATTAACACAGATTCCAGCAACTTACTCATGACACACAGGATACTTATTGGCCTGTACTGAGAGGGGGGGTTAACGATCACCTGAATTCTTAAATACAGGGCATACTGATGAGATTTTCCAGGGTGATGGGAAGCAATTCTCCTTAAGACAAACGTTTAAACAGTTTTGTAAGTATGGGTGCTAGTTCTGGTTAAAGTTTTTTGAGTACTATAATTGGAATACCGTCAGGGCCGGTTGCTTTACTGGAATCAAGGTTTTGATTATCTTGGCAACATCACATACAGATATTTGTATATCACATAGTGTGTTTTCTGATACAGGAGGAAATATTGGGGGTTGGCGGTTTAGTCGCAAAGGGTAGAATTGGCTGCAAAGTTCTTGGCAAAGAGTTTGGCTTTATCTGATGCTGACGAGATTAACCCAGGTCCATTGATGATAGTTCGGATAGAGCACACGTTTCTGTTCAGGATTCTGTTTGCAATTTGCCAAAACTGGTGGGAACCAAGCCGCTGCTCAGCTAATTTGGACTTGACGGACTGAACATACAACTTTCTTGCGTTCTTTATTACTTTCTTACAATGATTGCTAGCAGTCCTGAAAGCGGCTTTAGTTTCCATAGATCTATTACGTTGGAAGCAGTGGAAAAAGTGATTTCTGTGCGCAATGGCAGTTGCACTTTCAGGAGAAAACCATGGCTGGCTGTTAGATTTTTGCTGGAACTTTTTTGAGGGTATGAAATTGTCTATACCTACAATTAAGCATTCTGTCAGGTCTGATACTATAGACGATACATACTTTTTAAACATGGAACGCAGAGGAAGATCCGATATAGATGTACAGAAACTATCCCAGTCAGCCATAGTGTATCGATATACTGTACGATGGAGAGGTACGTCCGAGGACTTATTACATTTCATTTTTCTCTTAATTGATACAACTGAGTGGTCGGAATATCCAAGAGAAGACAGAACGGAAACTGAACATAGTTCAAGGTAAGTTGTGAGAAAAAGGTCTAGGAGACTTGCATACTGGCCGTCATTGTCGGGCACACGGGTGGGTTCGTGAACAATCTGAGTGAGGTCATAAGCAATGGAGAAATCATGACAATCTCCCCTCATCATCGGTCTTGTTTGAGTGGGTCAACCATTCCACATTGTGAACATTGAAGTCTCCACATACGTGAATGTTAGCTGAAGGATATGCTGATAGAACTTGGTCAATTTTCTCAGATATGCTTTTAAAGATAGTAACTCCGCTGTTATGGGGGCGATAGAGAGTAAATATAAATGCCGTAGTGTGAGCTAGTGCTACTCGGAAGCACATATAGGGTAAGTTAGGATCTTCTCTGGAGATGTCCCTACCACATGGAAAGCCATCTTTTATATAGGCACACATTCCAATGCCATGGCGATCTTGGGGGTCAGATTTGGAAGTTAGGTTAGAGTATCCTTTAATTACGAACTCATTTAGGGAAATAGTCTGTCCAATTCCAGTTTCGCTTAAAAATAAAAGGTCTGGTTTAGTCTCCTGTAATTTGGCTTCAACCTCTGGAAGGTTAGAACGTAGACCCCTGATATTGGAGAAGGAGACATGGTAGTGGGGGTCTACGTTGTAAGTTTCAGATCCGGGTTTTATCGTGTATTTTTTCTTGAAACTTGTCATGATGGAATTTTGGAGTTTGTGGACTAGGTCGTCAGACTTGCTTAGAGCAGGACAGAGAGGGGAAACAGAGAGAGAAAAGTAACGAAGATTTTTTTTCTTTGTAGCACATGATCTTAAATCGAATATATGTCTCTATATGTTGTTTTTCAAAATTTAAAATTGAACCACGAAACTTATATATATATATATATATATATATATATATATATATATATATATATATATATATATATATATATATATATATATATAAATTTGATTTGGGGGGTGCATTGATATTCATATAAAAATCATTTTCTCTATTTATTAGTTTTTATTTGCTTTCAAATGAAATCAAAATGTGACACGAGGTCGTTTTTAATGTGTGGGAAACCAGCTCCCCCAAAAAAGGCAAAAGGGTCAATCTGTTTTTTTTAATCATTTTCAATCATTGTCAACATCTCATCGCCGACCACTACGCCAATCATCTTCAAGACTCTCAAAATTCTTAAATCACCGTTGTGCTGTGCATCGCAAATGCTTTGTTCATACTGCGAGCTGTTTCAGCTGTTTTTTTTGCCTAGCTTGAATTGAAATAAGAAAATTGTACGGATTAAAAAAAAAATTCCATCTTGTATTCCATGAAAAGAAAACATGATTGCTTTGAAAGGATTAAATAGAGTGACAAACGCTCTTTAAAATGATAAACAAAATAAATATTTTATTACGAACACTTATTGGAAAAAGAACATCATTTGAAATAAAAATGCCGTAAGAACTTTCTCTTCGACCTAATAGAAGAAGACAAACAAGATAGCTGGAGATAAACATTAAAAGTAAGATGCGAAAAAATAGAGAGATAGATTCAGCGAGAGATTGGGTAGGAATTATATGTAAAGAAATTTTATATATAATAAGCGTCGCCAGTGTTCTCAGCTCCATCCTTTTAGTTGCGATTCTTCTTTTCTGTTTATTTTATGCTAGCGCAATGTTAGTAAGGCCTATTTTTCATTTTTGTCAGTTAGAACCCGATGTGTGTTATGAAAGTACACGCTTTTGACCCACATGATAAGTTGGTTGTTTTGCTCATTCGTAATATGTGACCGGATAAGAACTAACAGAAAAAGAAGGAAAATAAGTAGTAGTGGTAGTAGGAGGAGGAGCAACAGCAGCAGTAATAGTAGTAGTAGTATAGTGTTTAGAAGAAAAATAGGACAGGAAAAAAGAAGAAGAAGAAGAAGAAGCAGAAGAAGAAAAGGAGAAAAGGAGAATAAGAAGAAGAATAAGGAGAAGATGAAGAAGAAGAAGAAAAAGAAGAAAAAGAAGAACAAGTAAAATTATTAACTGAAGAAGATAAACAAGAAAAATACCCAGGGAAGCAGGAGAGATTGAACGAAAAAAAAAAAGAAAAAACGAAAAAAAAAAAAAGAATAATAATCATAGTAGTTTTAGAAGAATAAAAATCAGAAGAAAGACAGAAATAAGATTTAAGAAAATAAAACAACGAAGAAAACGGATAATGGGAAATACAGAAAAAGATAAATAGAAGGTGACTAAGAAGCCGCAAAAGAACGAGGATAAGCAGACTAAAAATCAGAGGATGAAAATGAAGTAACAGAAATATCAGAAGCAAAAAAAGAGAAGCAATATAAGGAGGAGAGAAAAAAGAAGAAATTATGATAATGATTATGAAATAGATTTAGAGAAGTAAAAGGTAAAAAAGGTGATGAAGAATCAAATTAGAAGAAGAAAAGAAAAATAACAGAAAACGTAGGCATAGAAGCAGAATCAGAAGAAAAAGAAAATGCAGAAGACGATGGTAACGAAGAAAAAAGCAGAAAAAGAAGAAAAGAAGAAAGAAGAAAAGAAGAAGCAGGAATGACCTTACAGAGAAGATAACCGTTTTCCAACATGGAGTTGAAATCTGTCAGTCGTGATATGGGCAAAATACCATGAAAGCCATTAAGTGCACTTACCAAGATTATCTGAGAAAGGAAAGGTGTTGAATAAAACCAAAGAGAATTCTTAATAATGGAATTACTGAATAATGTGGTGGCTAAATAGATATAGAAACATGAAATATCCTTAAATAGTAAACGCACGTTTATTAGCAACATTGTGATTTGCTTGATTCGTTTTGCACCGATTAGATACTTATGGGAGAGGTCAAATGAAACTTGTTCACGTTCCAATATAGAAAATGTGGGAAATGTATGAGATGACGTTAGAGTAAAGACCAAATATATATATATATATATATATATATATATATATATATATATATATATATATATATATAGTAATTTATAAAATATATATGGTGATTAAGCTACTTATGTGAGTAAATGAAGTAGTTATATATATATATATATATATATATATATATATATAATATATTTTAGTCATCGACATACAGATCTGTTTCGATGTTTCACAACTAATCAGTGACGCTAGACTAACACCTATCCCAAGCCGAGGATCGAACCTAGAACCGTCGTGATGACAGTTGGCAGTTCTACCCCATGACTACGGAAGCGGTGGCCGCAAATTAATCTGTCCGAATGTCTATTTAAATAAACATCCGTCCGCCGCTCGTAGAGGGCTCAAACGTTTGTTTGTAAACAACACGCGAGCTTCGCATTTTTTCAGCTAAATTAAGTGGCGAGTGAGATTATTTACGATAGTGCTCAATCCAAGAGGGGGGCTTTATAAAATATATTTTAGTCAACGACATACAGATCTGTTTCGTTGTTTCACAACTCATCAGTGCCGCTAGACTAACACCTATCCCAAGCTGAGGATCGAACCTAGAACCGTCGTGATGACAGTCGGCAGTTCTACCCCCTGACTACGGAAGCGGTGGCCGCAAATTAATCTGTAAGTCTTGAAAGACTATGGATACCCACTGTAAGGGCAGCTGCGAGTGAAATTTATGTGGCAAGAGTTGCGCAATCACCGACCACGCCTCTTCTGAGTCAACATTATTGCATACCAGTAGCAATTGGAGGTACATGACGACTGGAAGCAGTGCCGAGATGAGCGGAGAACACACAACTTAGCATCTTAATCTGACCCCCAATATGTGCCTACATCAAAGATGGCTTTCCATGTGGTAGGGATATCTCCAGGGAAGACCCTAATTTAACTTACATGTGCTTTCGGGTTGCACTAGCTTACACCACTGCATTTATATTTGCCCTCTATCGCCCCCACAACAGTGGCGTTACTATCTTTAAGTGCATATCTTAGAAAATTGACCACATCCTGTCTGCTTCGGCTAACATTCACATTTGCGGTGACTTCAATGCCCATAATGTGGAATGGCTGGCCCACTCAAATAAAACCGATGACGAGAGGAGGTTTTGTCACGATTTTGCCATTGCTTATGGCCTCACTCAGATTGTTCACGAACCCACCCGTGTGCCCGATACACCCGGTCAATATGCAAGCCTTCTAGACCTTTTCCTCACAACTTCCCCTGAGCTGTGTTCATGTTCCGTTCTATCTCCGCTCTGTTGTAGCAGTTAAGATATTTATGAAATGTAATAAGTCTTCAGACGTACCTCTCTACCGTACTGTATATCGATACACTATGGCTGACTGGGATAGCTTCCGTACATTCATATCTGACATACCTCTGCATTCCATGTTTAAAAAGGATGTGTCCTCTATAGTATCAGACCTGACCGAATGGTTAATTACAGGCATAGACCGATTCATACCATCCAAAATTTCCAACAAAAACCTAACAGCCAGCCATGGTCTTCCCCTGAATGTGCAGCTGCCATCGCGCACAGAAATCACTTTTTTATAGCTACCAACGTAATAGATGTACTGAGATTAAAGCTGCTTTCAGGACTGCCAGCAACCACTGTAAAAGAGTAATAAAACATGCAAGAGAGCCATATGCTCAGTCTGTTAAATCCAAAGTAGCTGAGCAGCGGCTTGGTTCCCACCAGTTCTGGCAAATAGCAAACAAGATCTTGAACAGAAGTGTGCGTTCTATCAGAACTATCATCAATGGACCTGAGGTCATCTCGTCAGCATCAGACAAGGCCAAACTATTTGCCAAGAACTTTGCAGCTAATTCTACCCTAAGCGACAATGACCATCACCTCCCTGTATGTCCTCCTATAACATACAACACGCTATGCAACATACAAATATCTGTGCGTGAGGTCGCCAAGCTAATCAAGAACCTTGATTCCAGTAAAGCAACTGACCCTAATGGCATTCCAGTTATAGTGCTGAAAAAGCTCCAACCAGAACTTGCCCCCATACTTACAAAACTGTTTAAACGTTGCCTTACGGAAAAGTGCTTTCCAACACCCTGGAAAACCTCATCAGTATGCCCTGTATTTAAGAATTCAGGTGAAAAGTTATCGCCCTCTCAGTACAGAACAATAAGTCCCCTGTGTGTCATGAGTAAGTTGTTGGAATCCATATTAAATAAAGAAGTAGTCAACCACCTCAACAGAAACAACCTTCTTAGTGACACGCAATATGGTTTCCGCTCTGCAAGATCTACAGCAGATGTGCTAACGGTTATATCTCACAGGATTAGTGAATCTCTTGACAAAGGTTTTCTTTCCAGGGCAATTGCTCTTGACATGTCGAAGGCCTTCGATAAGGTATGGCATAAGGGCCTATTTCACAAGATTTCGAGCTACGGTATTACTGGAAATGTTTTCTCAATCATTAAATCATTTCTCTCTGATAGGTTCATAAGAGTAGTGGTTGATGGGCAGAAATCAGAGGCCCACAGTATTAATGCTGGAGTCCCTCAGGGGTCCATTCTGGGTCCAACTCTCTTCCTGATCTACATCAATGATCTCCCAAAACACATACTTAAATCATTCTTTAACATCTATGCTGATGACACGAACATCTATGGCAATAAATCAAAGGCCGCAAATGACAGTTCTCTCTAATTCTCTCTCCTCTGATCTTGAGCACGTGGTACAATGGGGGAAGAGGTGGCTGGTCACTTTTAATGCATCCAAAACCAAGCTTCTCTCTTTACATCATCAACGCTCTGATCCCCATCTGGCATCAATTGAAATGGATGGCTCTCGTCTTGGAGAGGCTCCATGTTTTTACAAGCTTCTGGGTTTGACCTTTACTCCTTATCTAAAATGGAACACGTACATCAAATCTGTTGCCAGGGACGCTGGGAAAATGGTGGGATCCTTCTACCGCCCCAGAAGATATCTCACTACTGATGCAATTCTCTATCTTTATAAAAGCCAAGTACGTCCAAAGATGGAATACTGCTGCCACATCTGTGCAGGAGCTGCTAAAACAGCCTATCTTGCCTTGAGAGAGTGCAAAATAGACTTCGTGGTTTAGTGGGAGATGCCCTTTTCTCTTCCCTGCAACCTTTCTCCCGCAGAAGAGATGTTGCCGGCCTGTCTTTGTTTTGTCGCTATTTCCATGGCAGATGCTCGTCGGAGTTCCAATTCCTCGTCCCCCCTCGCCAATATTTCACAGGAAACCCCCATCTCGCTGAAACTACTGTCAATAAATTTTCCCACTCCCTATCTGTGTCTAAATCCAAACGTAGATTCCATGAGCAAAGCTTCTTTCTTAGAACTGCACGCCAGTGGAACTCTCTGCCGTTTGCCTGTTTCCCACCTGTCTACAACTTGGACGTCTTCAAGTTCAACATAAACAAACTCCTGACAAACCGCCCCCTTAAGTAAGACACTTTATCAAAACCCCCAATACTAATGATTGCTACGATACTATCTCATTAATTACTGTACACGCAATAACCCTTATCCCTGACTGGCCTTCGGGCCTTGATAAGTGATGACCCCCATGTAAAGAAAAAAAACATACAACGCCTAGAATTCTCAAATAGTCGCCCATCTAGTACTAACCACTCTCAACGTTGCTTAACTTCGGTGATCTGCCAAAAAAACGGTGTGTCAATATATATATATTGACACACCTATCTATCTATCTCTACATCTCTCTATCTCTCTCTCTATCTATTTCTCTCTCTCTCTCTCTCTCTCTCTCTCTCTCTCTCTATATATATATATATATATATATATATATATATATATATATATATATATATATTGCCTGGAAATGCCGGGATTATAAGTACTACATAAAAAAAAAATATTGCCGGCGAAGGGTTTGGTGACATACTACTTATGATGCACAAAATATTCTAAGTTTCTAAGTTGTTAAAATTTTCCTGAAAGTTGACCATATTTTTGATTTTTGTAAACATAAAACAGTCATCTTCATCTATGAAATTCAAACAGGGAAATACAATCTCATAACTTAACAGGAAATAACTCCTAGGTTAAATGTAAATTACTTCCCTTTTTCCAACGCAAATTAATTAATTCTGAATTTGGCGTAACGCATACGATTTCCAACAAGTTGAATGAGATCGGAAAGACAAAAGAAAAAAATTTTTAATACATTGGTGCCTCATGAACTGGACGACAACCAAAAGAAACGCTGTGATGAAGTGTCATCTTACTTTCCTTTCCGCAATAAGAATGTCCCGTTTCTGGAGTTGGTTGTGACTTGCAAGGAAAACTTGGTTCTTTACAACAACCGGCGACGCTCAACTCAGAGATTAGACACCGACAAATCTCTACGACACTTCCCAAAGCCAGACTTGCACTAAAAAAACGTCATACTGACTGTTGGGTTGTCTGCGACCGGTCTCATCTATTACAGTATTTTGAATGCAGGCGAAATCATTACTACGGCAAAAGACTGCAAAGAAATGGATGAAATGGATCAGAAACTTCTCCAACAACACCCACCATTAATCATTTGAAAAGGCGCAATTATCCTCCAGAAATACCAGGCAGCACGTTTCTAAACCGACCCTGCAGAAGTTGAACGAATTGGACTACGAAAATCTGCCTCATCCACCATACTCTCGAGACATATCTCCTACTGATTACCACTTTTTCAAGCATCTCGACAACTTTCTGCGTGTGAAATGCTTCAAAAACCTAAGCGATATCTAAAATGCCTTCATCGACTTCATTGCCACGAAAACACGACTTTAAGTGCCATGGCATAATTCCACTTGTTTTACGTTCGCAAAAGTGTGTTGATTCTGATGGTGCTTATTTCGATCAATAAATTTTTGGTTGAGCTGAGATATATTCATCTGAATTTAAAAGTTAAAAACCGCAAGAACTTCCTTGTCAACCTGAAATATCGCATTGACTTTTACTTTATCTTTTTCAACTCCTCTCTTTTTCTAATATCACTGATATTTCTCTTTTTTTTTCTTATCTTCCTCTCCTTTTTGTCTCTCGATCTCGCTTTTTTTTATTAAACTTTCACTCCAAATAAGGCACGTTGCCATTTTGATGTAGGGGCTACTATTAGAGACTTAAGTTGCAGGGGTACTATGTTGGAAGTTTAGTAGTAAGATGTCTGTTTACATTACATTTGAACTTCTGCATGTCAGTACAGTTGAGGAAGCAGGATACCGGAAGACAATTTCAAAGTCCTGCAGTTCGTGGGAAGAAGCTATTAGAGTAAAAGACTTTCTTACATCTAAGGATCTCAACTGTTTTGGGTGTGACTTCGCTGCTTGTCGGGTTTGTCGGAGGTATTTACGTCGAGGGGGTACGATGCCTTGTAGTTTGTCAGAGCATCCACCATTAAAATACTTGTAAAACAGGCAGAGGGTTGCAAAATTACGTCGGTGGGACAGGGGCTGAAGTTTAGATGACAGTTCGGGACCTATTAGGTAAGCTACTCTCTTTTGAACCCTCTCCAGAAGCCAAAGACTAGTAGCAGATGCACAAGCTCAAATGTGACAGCAGTACTCCATATATGGGCGAATGGTGGCTTTGTCGAGGTAGAGGTTACTTTTAGGCGTAAGTAACTTTCTAGCACGACAGAGAGATCCCACCTTCTTTACAGTAGCCTTAGCAATGATATCAATGTATCTATTCCAGTTCATGTTTCCTGTGAACGTTAAGCCAAGGAGCTTGAAAAAAGTGCTCTCAGGTAAAATAACTCTAGCCATAGCTTTTGGTGGTTGGTAAGGTTTTATGTAATTATTAAAGGAAACGAACTTGGCAGCGTTGAATGTTACTATCCATTTTTGACCCCAGCCCACTACAGACTGAAGGTCTTCCTCTAGGGTTTTGGCCATTACCTTAGATATCTGCTCATTAGTTTTCCCCACGTGCCTGCTATAGAGCGTGGTGGCGTCGGCAAATATACCCATCTTAGAGACAATTTTATCAGGTTAGTCATTTATGAATATCAGAAATAACAATAGTCAAAGAATCGATCCTTGAGGTACCAGCATTTATATCAAATTTTCTTTTGACGTATGCTCATCGAGGTCAACCTGGATTCTTCTCTCGTTTAAGAAGGATCTAATTATGCTAAGCATTCGTCCAGTAATACTATACGATTAAATTTTCATCAGAAGACCATCGTGCCATACCCTGTCAAAAGTCTTAGATATATCAAAGGCTACTGCCCTTCGCTCTCCTGCCTAATCCAGTGTTTGATATAAACGTTCAGAGATTACAGTTAAAATATCTGCAGTAGAACGGGCTTTCCTAAATCCATATTGGTGGTCTCATAGAAGTTTAGCAGCCGTAAGGTAGTGGACTAGAGCTTGATTAATTAAGAACTCAAATATTTTGGCTAAAAGAGGGAGGAGGCTAATTGAGCGATAATATAAAGGGTCAGTGTTTTCGCCAGAGTTTTTGTAAACTGGTATCACAGAAGCAGTTTTCCAGCAGGCAGGAAAGCAAAATTCGTTAAGGCATTTGTTAAAGAGTTTAGAGATAACAAGACCGACCCCAGCGAAGCATTTTTTAATAGCACAGCCGGGATAAGGTCAGGTCCACATGCTTTTGAGGTGTCTAGTTTTTTTTTTATAATATCATGTACTTGGAAAGGCGTGATCTTCAGATCATCTAGCGTGGTTTCAGTCCGCAAAGGAAAATTAGGGAGAGTATGGCTTGCTGCGTCCAAGGTAGAGTTTGAGGCAAACTGATGGGCAAGCATGTAAGCTTTCTCAATTGCAAACAAGCTCAAGATTGTTTGATAGTGGGGGTATTGTCGATTGCCCGTTATTTACTACACTGTTGTAGATCTTCCAGAAATTACGAGTTCCTAATTTTTGCGCTGTAATGCGTTTGCTAGTGGTTTCAGTATGTTTACTCTTAGCTGTTGCTACTTCTTTCTTGCAATTATTTCTAGCTTCTATATACTTTTGTCTGTTTATACAGGACTTTTGCCGGATAAATCTACGGTATGCATGTTGCCTCTGAGCAATGGCATCTGCGCATGTAGAAGTACACCATTGGGGAGAATGGGGTTTACTATAGAACTTCCGTTTAGGAACATGTGCTTCGACTGCTGCTTTGAACCATTCAGTAGTCTCATTTGCGCACTGTTCTGCTGGAAGAGAAATGATATTTCCCCATGGGGCGTCTCTGATGTGATCTCTAATTGCATCCCAGTCAGCCTTATTGTAGTACCTTGTCGATTTGAGCAACGATTCATCAACTTGGGGTCGAAGTTTAGAGTAATGTCTATCATTATCACAGCATGATCAGCATTCCCGAGTGGGCAATGAGTATTTGTTACACAATCATCAGGAACAGTTGTCAGAAATAAATCCAAAAGTGAGGCTTGCTGGTCCTGACGATCTAGGAGACGTTTCTGAAATGTTACTGTGTCAGGGAATGGGATATAGCAAAGTTATGGATGATGCTACCAGCTGTGTCAGTGTAGTTAGAGAAGCCAAGCCAATTTATGTGGTGGGCGATAAAGTCACCAAATACATGTATTTTGGACGCTAGTGTCAAGGGAGAGTGCTACATCTATGCTGTCAGAGATATGATTGAGTATACTACGGTCCTGGGTTGATGGAGAGCAATAAAGAGAATACAGGTAGCTAACGCTATGTTTTAAAGTAAGTTTAAAGCACATGAAGGTTTGGTTACCTGATTCTAGTTTAGATTCCCTAGATATGGGGAGGGTGTTACGAATATAGACTCCGTGCATGTGTCTGTCGGAGTCCTTACGACAAAGTGGAAGATCACCAGACATTTTAAAGATGTTAGATGGGATGGACGAGTGTAAATTAGTTTCACATAGCGCTAATATATCCAGGGAGTTTGCTAGGAGAAATGATTCTGCATCCTCCAAGTTAGTCTAAGTCCTCCTCAAGAGAGGAGGCGAATTGTTTGAGTGTGTGTCTGGTTCGAACGTTTTCTTGGATTGAACTGTCATTTCATTTTATTTCATAGTTTCAGATCTAGGGTGAGGTGCTAGGCAAAACGAATGTGCATAGCAACTATCATGCAACACAAGTGGACCATCAGCTGACTCCCCATCCAGAGGAATATGGTCTCGGAAATGCCCACCATTCTTCTACTCTCGAGTATACACACATTAGCTATGTTAGAAATTACATAAACATGAAACACGGGCAATAAGTTCAGGGTCTATTTCCATGCCCGACATGGCACTACAAACATCTCAATATTATATAACTGATGATAGAGCAGCCGCTCTAAGCGCTACCAAAGAGTTAGGGCTCCTGTGCTGTCAGTCAGAAACATCAACGAGCAACTGTGAAACCGGTACCCTCAAACCTGTCCGACAGGAGCGGACCAATCCAATCATGCTAGCAAGTATAGTAAACAAGCACTCCCAAGATGCCCACGTGTACGGGAAGGAAATAAGGCAAATGTGGGAGACGGCATTCATTCCCCAGTCAGGAAACAAGGCTAAGCACTGGGCGTCTCTGATGAGTCCCTGCAGCCTCACTTCTTCTACTGGCTTATAGTAAATGAAAGAGTATGGCAGAGCCTATCTACTCCTTTTTGATCTAAACTGGTGTCGTCTTTTTCTATCTCATTTTCTATTATTTTTAACTTCTCTATCTTTTTGGATATTCCTGCGCGTCTATCTCTCGCATTATCTTTCCTTATCGCTATTGTCCACATTGATTCTCCATCTCTCTCTTTCTCTCCCCCTTTCTCTTTCTTCCTCTCTCTCTCTCTCTTTCTGTGTCTTCCTTTACCTTGGGTCTGTCACCTTTTAGTTATCCATCATTTCCTCTAAGCCAATGTTTATCTCTCACGTGCCTTTTCTTTGTAATTGCCTTCTTTTTCTTATCTTATTATTCGGGCTATGACAACAGCATATTCTTTTCATTCTTCTACTCTCGAGTATATATAAAACAGTGTTAGACTCAGTTAATCAATCGAGAACCACATCAGTCTATATAAAGACCTACAAGATATTAACTGATATATACTCGAGAGTCAAAATAATGAAAAGAATATTCTCTTGTCAGAGCCCTACTTGTTACCTATGTTTACCTGTGGTTTTACTGTTACTTTCCCGGTATTCACTTCTGTAATTCACTCTTTGTGTATCTTTTATTTTATTATACATCTCTTTCATGATCTAACCCTCCCAATGTGCCTTTAGTCTACAAAATAATTTATTTATTTCATTATCATTATCCCTGACAGCAGTTATTAGGAAGAAATCTTGCGAGTTTGTAAACATATACACTTTCCTAACTTTACCATAAAATTTAAATTAAATCATGATATTATTAAATATGTTAAACATATTTGACACGCAGATAAAACAAAGTTATTTCCGTTAATATATACACACATTAGCTATGTTAGAATTTACATAAACATGAAACACGGGCAATAAGTTTACATCATTAAAAAATATGTCATAAGACTGTATTGTTTGCTTACATGAACATTTCGATTTTTAAAAATCATTAATCAAACATTGGCGATTACAGATTGGATCATTAGCGAAACCACTTTTGCAATGCAAACAATGTTGATTAATAAAAGAACTAATCGATATTTTTCCATTTAGCATATTGCATGATATATGGTAATCACAAATTTATGTGTTACCCATAGCATGCGATTCTTCTTTGGCAGCAATTTAAGCCAATACTTCGTGCATGTTTTCAGACAAAAAAAATGCTTTTTCTCGTTGTTCGCTTTCAAGATCAATATATTCTTCTGTTGGACAACTGTAATCATAATTTATGCAGTACATCGGACGAATATTCAGGCTTATACTTTTAACAATTGCCACCGCAATACTTACACTTCTTGCAGCGACTATTTCTTGTTATCGTTGTTGTTATCTAATTTTAATATAAATAACAAGTGGAAACAATAGTCTGATACATCTTTCTAATACGAATAACCATTCCTCATCTCAAATATGTAGAAATCTACAAAAATAAAGATATAAAACAATACACAAAAAAAATTATAATTTTCTTTTTCTTTTTGTTGCGTGTTAGCTGCTCTAAACTACGTGCAATGATAGAAAACACCCACTTCGTCTGTATTACAGTTTTGCAATGAAGAGCATTTTAGTAGACTATTAAAAACATTTTTTTCACATCTGTTTAACAAACGAATAGCAGATTAGCTAAATGGAAAAAAACGAGAGGTATCCAGACAATTTAGAAGTCGACGTGGCTTTCGCAAATGAGGAAGACTATCAATCAATCCAGGCCCAAGCCAACACGTTCCCCACCTGGAATCAATAAATTAGATGACCTTTATGGAAATATCAAAAAGTATGCAGGAAAATCAGTAATGAACACTGATGCGAGCAACGATAAATACTATCGTGTGTCTACAACGCGTACAATGAACATACCAGGAATTTAAAATAAGACTAATATGGTGATCGTATGTAAAGAGTTTGATAAGAATGAACTACGAAAAAATATTCAAATATTCTTCAAGTTAATATCTTTATTGGATCGGTAAATGTAAACAGAAGGTTTATCCTCATGGAAATGGATGTAATAAAGTAACACGCTTTTATCAAAAGAAAAACGTGTTTTTTCATGTATCTATAATTGCTGTCACTAATTGCAAACATGACTTTATATGTTCTTTATCTTATTAGCAAACAAATAATATTACCTTATACCCGGGTGCAAAAGCTGCAATCTGTATTGCCCAAAGGCATACAGTATTTATACATTTCATTTCTCCTTTGTTTTTGTTTTTTATTAAATTTCTGTTTATTGTCTATGACGTTGTTTACGTAAAAACACAATTTCTATGTCGCGCTGACTATAAAATGCAACATATAGAACTTTCTATTTATCCTCTTCCATTGGTGAAAATACAACAATGCCATCTAATATATTGGGTATATTAGATGAAGAAATCGCCAGATTAAGACCATTTATATTTTCCTTACAAGATGCAGAATTCTTCGTTGTTTACACTATGTTTGATGACTGGTCGTTCGATTTGTCATACAACACAACCCCATTAAAATATTCGTTTGGTGTATTGTGCTTCATATTATTTCGCTTATAAACTTTAGCTTCCACAAAAAATTGTCATTGTACATGCCTCATTTTAAAAATTTGAAGGTCAAAACCTTGTCATTATACGTTGCTTTTTTTTTAAGTTATGAAGGTCAAACACTTGTCATACATAAGTCACTTTACGTTAACATTTCCGTTCTTAACACATCTACAACTACATGCTTGCTACCCAAGTATGTTCCACAAGAAATTTCTAGCAGATAGAAGTACATTTACGTATTTAATAAAATATAATTAAATTTTTTCTCGTGATTAGCACATTAATAATTAGTTACAGTACCCGTCTATGCCGGATTTCTTATTTACTTTATTACATTTTATAATCATGATTATAAGTCAACATTTTTACATCTATTTTAATTAAAAAAAGGTTTGTGGGAATGATCAATGTCGGCTTGGAAATAACTAAAACATTATAGATAAAACTACGATAAAATGGCCTCGTATGATATTCGAATCTTATGTAATCTTAAAATGTTAATGCTGAACGAGAACCCTTAGTCTGAAGGACAGTGAATTAAACGCATATACATTGTTTGACCTACTTAAAATGAGTCGAAGTGGGAATATTCTTACATTTCGAAGAGATTTATCGTTTTATTATTGTTTTATAGAATAAAACTAACACTTAAAATACTAGTGAATATTTATCATTTTTGATACAGTTCTCATAAAACAATTTTCCTTTTAAATAATACAACCCGGGAGCGTCCGATGTTGCTTGGTCGTTAAAAAACTAAAAAGCAATTGGGAAAATGGGGCCAAGGAAGGGGGGTTGCCAGATAAAAAAATTGACAGCGGAGATGGGGCGTTGCTGGTTGTGGAATCTGCTTTAAAATTATAGATTGTAAAAGCGAGGGGAGGGATGCCAACAGGAACAAGGGTGGAGGCGGCGTTGCCCGGTAGTAAAAAAAAAAGAGAGACCCGGGTGCCATCAACTAGAAGCAAAATCAAAAGCCAAATTTTATAAGCAAAAGAAAAAGAAAAATGACGCGTGCCGAGTGCATCGTCGCATAACTGAAGTTTCTAATCGAACGCTTTTAATGATGTGACCACGGTTACACAGACATTATAGTTTCGCAAATTTTACTATTTAAAACGAAACAAATTAACAACGATTAGTGCACACGTGGTTTCCAAATCACGGCAGAAGCAAGGGTTTTATCTCACCCCCTCCCCTTTTAAAGAAAACGATATTTCCAAACGAAACAATGGATTATTTTTCCAATTCTTCTATAATTTCTATCGGAGAGATCGCTCTTTCTAACAATGTCATCTTCGTGCGTGTACGCTGTGGATGAGAAAAAATTTAGCGGCCATACTAACGCACACAGACATTAAAGATTTATATAATAACTAGCGTAAAGGCGCCCGGCGTTGCCCGGTCGTCAAAAAATTCTGAAACAGGGCGGGGGCGGCGTTGCCTGGTCGAAAACATAGTGAAAGTTGGGGAGCAAAAATATTGTGAAACGGGGCGGGGTGAGGAGCGTTGCCCGGTCGTAAAAAAAAATGTGACAGCGAGGAAGACGTTGTCCGGTCGTAAAATACACTTAAAGAGCATATTCATCGAGAAAAAAAAAACAATATTATGACAGCTAAGGTAGGGTCCGTGATCGTAAAATCTGCTAAGCTATGATATTTTTATGTATAAAAAATATATGACTAGAATTGAAAGCACCATTTGTAAAATAAATAAAATTATGGCAGATAAATTATAACTAAATTTAAAAAAGTGAAGTTTGAAAATGTAAAAGAAATGTAAAATTAAAAATACTTAAATATAATATTCATTTAAACATCTAAAAAGTAAGTATTTAATTGGTCAGCTTAAACTTAGTTTCTTTGAAAAGTCGTCAAAACATTTCAATCTGCAATTCGTCAGCTTCTTGATGGTTATTAATGTTTTTGTGTTGTTTTAGCGTCCCAAATTGTCGTTTGCAATAATGAATTAAAGAATTTTTAAACTGTAAAAAAATTAAAATGAATGAATGGTTTTTGTGTCTTAAGTAAAGAATCGTAATTAGATTGGAATTTTTGTTTATTTTAAATAAAAACTGAGCACTCAGCTGATTTATACGGCAGTTAAAAAATCGAAATAAGAAACTGTTTTTTGTTTTAATATATTTAGCCGCCGGTGAAAAAAAAATCCCAGTAAATAGAACAAATTACAAAACAATCTTTTACACCCCTCTTTTTAAAAAAAAAACTTTTTTAATGGAAAAAAGGCCTGCGTAAACCTCAAAACAAATGATTATAAGACAACGTTTACATCCATTTGGCCACAGCACTGATTACGAAAACACGTCGAGAACTCTTGTATTTGAACTAATTCCGAGAACTATGTTTGACGCATGCACGGATGTTGAAACTATTTAGAAAGAAACAGTATTTAAGTGACTCCTTTGAAACAAAGCAAAATCATACACGAAATATTTGACTATTTTTTCTAATTTTGGGATATTATTTGTCCGAGAGATCGCTTTTTCTAACGATGCCAAGTTGGCACATATTCGCTACGCAGTACAAAAGTTTTTGGCGGACCTATATTGTAACTTCCTTCAGTCTTGCCAGATTATGGATACCCACTGTAAAGGTGCCTGGACGTGGAATGTATTTGGCTAGATTTGCGCAATCTCCAACCACACCTCTCCTGAATCGGCATTGTTAATTACCAGTGGCAAATAAAAGTTCAGGACGACTGGAAATAATGCCGAGATAAGCGGAGAGAACATACAGCGCCTAGAATTCCCAAATGGTCACCAATATGATACTAGCCAGGCTCAGCGTTGCTTACCTTTGGTGATCTAATGAAAATTAGTGTGTTAACGTGATTATGCCGTATATATACACACACACACAAACACTGGGAAGAGATGCAACTTGACAGATCGCCGAACATCTGGGAACATGAACCACCACCAATAACATCAAACAGAAATGTGACCGTGTTCTATAACAAAGACATACAGGCAGGCAGATACATAAAAGACAATGACATCAAACCAGATATTGTTATATGGAACAAGCCTGAAAGAACTGCACTAATTGTCGATGTCACAGTCCCAAATGATTTCGGCCTTAAGAGAGCTGAACGCGAAAAGATAACAAAATATCAGGACCTAAAAATGATCTAAAAACGACATGGTCTCTGAAAGAAATAAACATTATACCGGTTGTGATAGGAGCAACTGGCTTAATAAAAAAGAATCTTCATAAATACTTAGAAGCAATCCCTGGAAGACCAAGCTGTAATGAAATACAAATAGCAGCCATAAAGGGAACAGTCTCGATTCTTAAAAGAGCCCTCGGATATAAATTTAAATCATAACGGAATCAAGTGTTAGCTCCAGGAAGGAGCCCCTTGATCTCTTAAAACTTACTGAAGTAAAATACAAATAAAAAAGAGATATACAAACACAGATATATCTCGACTTTGTATAATATATTATATACTTCTTTATATAATAGATTAAATGATATTACATAGTGTTCGGTTAGCTTCTAATAAAACATAGCATTGGCGCAAATAAGTAAATGTATACGAAATAACATCACCAGTAGAAAAAAATAAATACTTAAAAAAAAGATCACGTTAGGGATATAGGCGTGGAGTACGTTAGAAAACACGTTCCAGAAGACAATCTCATGTCACAGTGGTAACGAAACATGCGAAAATAAATGTTGTTGTACAACAAAAAAAAAACGAGGTGAAATTCTTGACTTTATTTTGTCTCCTTTTCGACTGAGGTTACAACGTATTGGTTGCCGGACAACGTTACATACCGTGAAACCCTAAAAGCAAATAAATTTTGTTTTGAATGTTGTTTTACGTAACATAATTTTAAATACTGATTTATTTAATGAAAGTTCATTAACTTCCGATATCAATAAGGACTTTTGTTGGAAGGAGCGGATTCGAGATCTGTTGTTAGTTTGACTCTTAGATAATTCGTTTCAATATGATGTCGTGACACACCTACGCAAATGTAAGCTCTATAAATGCGGCCTTGCAAGAAAGCGTAATCTACAACGTATGGAAATAATAAAATAATAATTATTTATAACATATTTTCTTCGTATTTATTTGATATAATTTTTGCATCCACGTAATTCATATGGCGATCCACCTACTTACAATTCTATAACTTTCTTCATTTGTTACGCTTTTCTTTTGAGATATGATTGTCATTGCTACACGCGCAGATTAGAAGGATATGTATGCACAATAGATTCGTTCTTGTTATCTTGTCAACTAGAATAGCAAGACAGCAGCAATCACTTATCTTTTGAGTCCTTGGCGGAAATTCTCTTCACCTATCTATGACATTGGCTTTGTATAATTTCTTTCATAGGCAATGCTACGGTTGTGTGTGGAGCGGCGAATATGACAATCGTTGTGTCGCATTATCAAATGATTAAGCAGATTTTGAGTAAAGTGCTATAGCCAACAAAACCACTCGAACAGTAAACACTTGCCTCATTTAAACTGTAAAATACGGTCTTTGTGACAGGTATAAGGTGCGTTTCAAGACGCAGTTTATTCACACCGTGTGTCGCATCTGTTAAAATTACAGAGGTTATAAAGCAAATACAATCTTCTTGAACATACAAGAGTTCAATTACAGGATGACACCAGTAGATATACAAGCAACTGACCCCATTAAAAAGAATTTCTAAACATGCCTGGCAAATATAACCGGCGAACCATCTGCAAGAGAGATTCAAATAATTGCACTTAAAAGGGACAGTTAGAGTCGGTTTGCATATGTAACTACTAGCGCCAGATCGCAAAATACGCTTAAATATGATATTTTAATTCGTCAAAATTTCGTATATATTATATATATTATATATATATATATATATATTATATGATCGGGGTTTCAAAAGTAAAAAAACAAACAAAAAATATGACATCAGCTAGAATCGAAACCGAAAGCAAAACTGTACTATTGAAAGTTGCATATCTGAGTAAGCGCGAGTAGATGCTTGGAATTTTGTAGGATACTTCATCCCTACCTGAACAAGCTGATAAGAAGATTAATTAAAAAAAAAAAGATATACATAGTTGTAAAAGTATTTTATATTTAAAAGACGGTAGAAGTTTTTTTTTCGGCATCTAGAGGTCTCTACAATATAGGGGTGGGATTTTGCTACTTATCGCTTTAGTCAGAAATACAAGAGCTTTTAGTTCGTCAGTGTACACTTCAGCAAAATACTTGTAAAAATGGCAGAGTGATGATTACAAAAATAAATGTATCAAAATGTTCAGGGTGACCTTTAATAAAAGAAAATTTGTCAGCAACGAAAAAAGGCTTTACAATAGAAGAGAATACACGTTAAACGAGAGCTGTATCACTTGTACAAATAGGGCGTCCTACATGATACAGCCTTTATCTCTCTCCCACTCTGAGTGAATTGGACACAAGGTCGGATGATGGGAAAACATAAGCAGCACACCTAAAAGATTAGATCCGCCGACATTCACTTGTAAGGGTTCCCTATACAACAGGTAATAAACTTGCTCATGTCGAACGTTGGAAAACAAAGCCTAGAAAAATAGACCTCCTAGAGTATCCAGAATAGTTGTTCCAGTCTGAAAGCTAAAACGCCAGAGAAATTTCCGGTTTCTCTGACTGATTGCCGAAGTCTGAACCTCGGCTGGCGTCCTACGAGATACGCCCCAGAGTGGTACCTCTTGGTATATTTATACCGTTCCTGAGAGTTATTATATTCTGCATGGTTGAATTCTCACACTAATTATCTCCATAAATTATGCTGCAAATAATACTCTGAAGTGATTTGTTGATATCTTCAAAAGGGAATCGATGTTCATATTTTTCATTTTCTCCCATCTGAGCGCATTGTACAATAAGGAATAAGAGTTAAAAAAAAAAAAATTGAGCCTTTAAAACTTACCCTGTCTCCGTTCGTCAAAAGCTCCAATCTTTGATAAGCTCACAGGGCGAACTTTTGACTGGTATCTGACATAGAAGACTTACGTGCAATCTTTTGCAAACATCGCATGGAAAAATGGTTGGTTGTTTCTCATCGGTCAAGAAAGAATCCGATTCCTGATGCAACCCTTTACCTGCATAAAAACCAGATTCGTCGCAAGATGGACTAGTCCAGTCATAACTGAGAGGGTGACATTTAGAGCACCCTGTTTTATGTTTAACAGAATACAGCGCCATCTTCACAACTTGTCGAAAATATATTTTCTCGTCTCGCACACAAGAGTTGTTGCTAGCCTATCTTTGCTGCATAAAAATGAGGATTGTAGAGGCTGGACTAAGCTCAATACCCTGATAGCTCTGTAAAACCTTCAGCACATGTATAGGGAGGTGAAGTGATCGTAGTTAAATGAAGTGATCGTAGTGTTTCAAGTTCGAATCCAGATGATTCAACAAAACTCGCTTTTACTTCGGATGTTAGCAAACTTCGGGTGATTGCTTTTTTAGAAAGATTTTGACCAGTAAAATCCTGGACAAACTAATACCTATAATAGAATATTCGGATTCCTATGATGGTGTACAAGTAAACATCTGACCGCTGCAACTACGAAGAACCTTGGTAATTTCTCTCTTTATCTCTCTTTCTCTCTCTCTCTTTCTCTCTAGTAAAAATTTAAAAAAAGCAAGCAGACCTTTAATGAACTAAGTTTACTTCTTAGAACATCTTATTAGTGGAACAAGGCATCATGAATCTGCTTCCCTGGGAGGGTGGTCATTAGACTTAATGTAAACAAATACTTACAGTGCCATCTTCTTTGAGAATATAATTAACATAAGAAATCTTCGTCCATTAAATCAATTATTTACAATCCTTACGTAAAAACGGTCACCATCCAAACAGCAGTTTTTAACTCTTATCCTCTAATTGCACTCACACCTTAACAATCGCTTCCCCATTAGTATAAAAGATTTAATTTACACGTGACTAATTTACACTTTACCTCAGCAAATATTACAGAAGCCTCAAATCAACGTGTATTTGCCATATAGAGTGGACACCAATAAATCCTTTTGTGCGTCATTTGACAGCCGGGTAAATCCGGGCAACCTCTGTTCGTCTCTATATGAAATTAAAATAAATCCTATCTGTATTTAAGATGAAAATGGCGCCTCCTATTTAACATAAACGACGATGATACGTCAGCCGAAATGGAATCCGAGGAGAAGCAAATTTCCGGAGAGATAGAATCTACAGCACCGAACAGGAAATACATCAAAGTGTACTGATACGTATATATTCTACTGAGTATAACACTCACACGAGAAAGAAGTTTTAATAATATCAATAGATAATCACACACACACACACACACACACACACATACATATATATATATATATATATATATATATATATATATATATATATATATATATATATATATAATTCAAACCCGGTAGTGTTTGGATATATGATGAAGTTTAGCTTTACTCATTTAGAACTACTTTAAAGCTTCATCACTCACTCATTTTGCGACCAACTTTCCAACAATTTTTGCATTTCATGAGTCACCTTCTCCTCTTTATTTTGAAACAAACATTTTCCATTTTCGTCCATGAAACAACAAAGTTATAATAAAATTAAAGCTTAATATTATTTCTTGCGGTCTATTATACTAATCCTTTTCAAAGTTGTTTCACGACGTTTCTGCCAACTATTCCTCTGGCCTTCTTCAGGTGGTAACCGAGACAGATAGGAACTTCGATTCTCCCAACTGCATTCTTCCGTAGTTTTTATCCTCTCACCACATTTTCGCCAAATAAGCCTCTGGCCGACTTCGGGTAGGATTGAGACCGCTATCTGCAGACAATTCTCACCTGGAAACGTAGAGATTCAACGTCTCTATCAACTGCGCCCAGAAAGCGATTAAGGTTGAATTTTTGGTCTAACAAATTCATGTTTATTTATTATCTGATCCTCCATAGTGCGGGGGGCATTAGAATACGCCGACTGCCCCCCTGCAGAGGGTAAAAGTCCCTCAATGGGGGTCCTGGATATGACCTTAAACTATATCCAGTGGTGAGGCCCCAGCTTGTGGGCTTTGGGGGGTGTGGAGCCACCCTTTAATTACCATTGCTCCCAGGTCCACTTTGACCCGGAGTGGTAGTACCTGTTGGGGTCCCAACTATGGGTTAAATAGAAACCGACTTGAAAACAACAAATATATCTTTGGATTCGGCATTAAATAACCTAAAAAGGGTTGATATGTTGTAAAACAAAAACTAACAAACAAACAACCTCCATAGTGAGGTCCGTACCGAATGGTATATATATTATTTAATTGGAATTCATTATTGAGATGAGTATTAGTTATTAATTTTTATTTATTGCGGACTATTAGCCTCATCTTTTTCTTAGTTGTTTTACGACGTTTCGGCCAACTATTCTTCTGGCCTTTGTCAGGTGGTAACCGGGGAAGGCAGTAATTGCTGAGGATACACTTAGTAGATTCGGAGTTCCTACCACCTGACGAATGCCAGAGGAATAGTTGGTCGAAACGTCGTGAAATAACAACGAAGAAGAAGATGATAATAATAGTCAGAATTAAATAAAATTAATAAATAATACTCATCTCAATAATGAATTCCAATTAAATAAAATTACTCCTGCTCAAAAATCCTCAAAATTAGTAATGAACATGAGAGACGGTTTCTTCTGATTGACTCTTGGTAATCATAGCTACTTTTTTAACATTGACGTTTTAGAGATAACTTCTTCTGATTAGTTGTTGGTTACCATAACAACTTTTTCTGTCGTCGACACCTTCATAAATCATAGCGAAAACGTCGCTCACGTGCCATATTATTTGGGTTATATATAGAGATAGTTAACAAAAGTGACGCTCTTTGTCGTGCTAGGGCTGATAAAATTTCACTTACGATGGCGCCTGTTAATTCTGTTTCTCTCTTTTTTGTCCCTTCTTTCTGTTTATTTATTACATACGGGTTTTATTTGATTTTTTTAATTTAGTCAATTTAAGAAGTTGGTATTAATGTTTTATGGATTGTTGACAATGCGTATAGTATCGAACACAGAAAAGAAACTATCATTTCAATGCAAGTTCTGAAAAAAATCATGGATTACATAGAAAAAATGCGAGTGCGGAAAGTAATATGGTTTATATTAAGCTTAGAAAAGAAAAAAGAATAGTTGTTAAAAGTGGCAAAATAAAAAAGCAAGATATTCTAGTAAAAAATATAAATTTATGACATAAAATATTGCAGCACAATTAAGGTTTATATAATAGTAAATTGAATTTTTAAAAATTATTAATTCTGCAATATTGTAAGTTATAAAGGTATTGTCATTTTTATTAGAATATATTGTGTTTTTTTTCCAGTTTTAACAACTAATCCTTTATATTTATAAATGTACTCTTAACCATACCACTTTTTACGCCCTTATTTTTTTAATTTAATATATATATATATATATATATATATATATATATATATATATATATATATATATATATATACTCCCATATATTTGTTTTTTTTTTATTAATATTCGTATTAAACCCCCTTTTTTCTATTTATTTAATAAGAAAATACGACTTTGTTATATATATGTCGTGGAATTGCATTCATCTGAAAAAGTTCATGCTTATTTGCATATTCGTTTAAACAATCTATTTGAAATATTCCCTATAAGTTGGTTCGGTTTTCTCGTTAGATAATCATAATGAGTTAAGTATTACCCGTAATAATGTCCATGCAGATATTCTACATGATTTATATTGGCGTAAAATGTTTATATAAACACAAACCTGTTTCTATATATATATATATATATATATATATATATATATATATATATTAATGCATGCGTATATATTTTTAAAAGAACTATTGCCTACCATACTCCTCTGTCATTTCTTGACTTAGAGAAATGATACTTAATATATAGGTAATTTGAACAAATGCGAAATATTATATTTTTGTTTTAGCCGAGAAAATATCGGGGCCAAATGTAAAAATGAAAAAAAATGGAATTTGTCGAATGACGGGATTAGAATATGCATGCGTAACGTAAAAGCTACTGGTTCATGTTTTAATTTTTAGCCTTGCAACAAACATGTCTTCACAGCTCAGTCAAAAGAAAAATGTCAATCGTAAGCTAAATACTTTGATTTCGATTCTCGGTGGTGGTGCACGTTTCATTTTTTTTTCAAAAATTACTATATAAATACATCTGCATTAGTACATAATTACATTTAAGCGAATTTTACGACCGGGCAATTCCAGGAAGCCTGCTAATATATATATATATATATATATATATATATATATATATATATATATATATATAGTAATTTATAAAATATATATGGCGATTAAGCTACACTGAATATTCTGCGTTTCATCCAACTATAGGATTCGTCAGGCTTATGCGCGAATTCTGTCGTTGCTTCTTGTTTTTATATATGTTGGGGATTTCGAGTTGGCCAATCAGCTTTCTAGTATCCACCGCGCCCCTTCCTATCAGCCAATGGGCATGCATTTTATCAAACAAAGGATCTGTTTTAGAACTAGGTTAGTGGTTTTAAGTGGCCGTTATCTTTTTTTTCTTTTTTTTTATACATATAATATACCTATGTGTACACAATAATGCACATATATATACATATATACATATATATATACATATATGTGTGTGATCGTTTATGCATATTCATGTTTATTTAATTTATTTATTTGTTTGTTTTCTATTGTTATTGTTAGTTTTAAAGCTATTTTGTATCGCTATCCTAGAGTAAGTTTTATTTTGTGAACACTGTTGTTTGCTATTTCCCGCCTACATTTTAATAGATTTTGAGGTTCTTTAAAGTACAGGATAGAAAATTTTTCATGGAGGCATAATTTACATGGGTCGTCTAAATGTCTGCATGTGGTAGCTTGTCTCATTATTTTCCATTCGACTACCGGCGAATGTCCGCTTTCTTTGAGTTCCCAGTATTTATTCGCTAGTGTTGTTTTTATACGGTGTTTTTTATGTTTGAATGTGCTTTTGTGGTCATAGTATCGGGTTTTGAAATCTAAGGAAGTCATGCCTATGTAATATTTCTTGTTATTCGGGTTTTCTTTCGCAAATATTGTTGCTTGATAAACTACGCTTTTTGTTAGACATTTATTTTGGACTGGGCAAAGTGTGCGGTGTCTACAATTGCATTTATCTTGTTCGTTATTAGTATTTTTATTTATGGTATGGTTGTTCTTGTCCGGGGGTGGTTTGTTATTATTATTATTATTATTATTATTATTATTATTATTATTATTATTATTATTATTATTATTATTATTATTATTATTATTATTATTATTTCTGCTAGTGTTGGTTTTATTTCTGTCATGGTGTCTACTTTTTTATTGTTTATTTTGTTGCTGTTTACATTGTTTTCATTTAGTATTTTGTTATTACGTGCCTTAATTATCATCTCTAAATTTTCGCAACAACTGTAAGATAACTTCAAGGTATTTTTATTGAAGATTTTGTGTAAGGGATTGGTTGCGGGAAAGTGTTTTTCAATAAGATCTAGAAATTTCTTGCCAAGTTTTGTTTTTAACATTTGATTGTATGGGGTCGTATACCAAATTATAGTTCTTTTTCTTCTGTTTTTAATTTTATGCCCATGTGCTGATAGGAACGGGCGCGGTGGATACTAGAAAGCTGATTGGCCAACTAGAAATCCCCAACATATATAAAAACAAGAAGCAATGACAGAATTCGCGCATAAGCCTGACGAATCCTATAGTTGGATGAAACGCAGAATATTCAGTGCAGCTTAATCGCCATATATATTTTATAAATTACTAACTAGCTCTACCTACGTATTGAGCACTTTTGAAGTAAATACTTAAAGTTTACGCATACATCTATACTTTCGTTTATTAAATTTATGTGAATAAATGAAGGATATATATATATATATATCTATATATACATACATACATATAAAGATATTTTGAGTATAAACACTTGGAATTTTAGATATAGGTTCCTTGGACATGGATCTAACTTAACTTGATTTGAGCCCAAAACAATAAATGTTCATGGGTCATAATAGGGGTAAAATTAAAAAAAAATGACGTCTATGGTCTCAACCAAATTACACAGACAATTTCTGGTCTAAACATGTGAAATTTTACATAAAGGGTATTCAGAGATAGGGCAAGCTTTTTCATCGGTTTGAGTCGAAAATTTGAGTTACCAATATATAAATGTGTGTATGTATGTATTTATGTATGTATGTTTTAGGCAGACATGCAAACATACATACATACATTTATATATTGGCCAACCAAATTTTCGACACAAATCTTTAAACTTAAAATTGACAGAGCTATTGCGTACGGGAATGTACACATACACACACAGACACACAAACGCACACACACACAGACACGTTCACTTTTATAGATATATAGATGGAATTGCATGGGTGTACGGCGTTTCCCGGGTGTTTGGAGGTGTATGTTTAGTAAAATAACGTGGTAGTAGGAAGGCAGGCTTGAACCCGTACCGCAAAGGAGGAAAAGAATGGAGAAAAAACTTGACGTCTTTCCTGGTACGACCACTGCCAAACCGGAAGTGACGTAGGTTTTAATTAAGGCTAGACAATTGAAAAGAGAGGATGACTTTCGAAAATATCGGCGAAAAAGTCCCCCCCCCTTAGTAGAAAAGTGTCGAGTCTATTTACAAATGTTTAGACAAGGAATTGTCTGAGTAATTTGATAAATACCGAAGCGGTCATTTTTTAAACTTTGCCCTCTATTATGACCCCTTAACATTTAATGTTTTGGGCTTAAATCAAGGTAGTAAGTTAGATCCATACCCAAGGAACCTATATCTAAAATTCGAAGTGTTTAGACCAAAAATTGGCGGAGGAGTTTGGTAGAGTTCTCCAAGGTCAAATCGTTGGACTTTGACCCCTTAACAGCGAAATTTCTGTCCGAAAATAGATTACAAAGATTTCCCCAAATCGCACTAACCTGTAGATCAAATCTCGAGTCTGTTGAATTACAATTGACAGAGTTATTACGTAGGGAAATGTACACAGACAGGCACTTTCAATCGACTCCCCTTCACCCGTAGAAAGGTGCCCAGTTGAAGGTGAAGATATTAATGTTTTTAGCCAATTTTTGATATTTATCTTCTGAAAGGTTGATCTTCAAAACGATACTGATCTTCAGTCGAGAAATACCGAAATATTGGCTAAAACCATTAATTTCTTCACCCTCCACTTTTTTCACCGATATTTTCAAAAGTCATCCCCTCTTTTCGATTGTCTAACCTTAATTTAAATCTACGTCACTTCCGGTTTGGAGGTGGTCCTAACAGTAAAGACGTCATGTTTTTCCCTGTTCTTTTACTCCTTCGCAGTACGTGTTCGAGCCTGCCTTCCTACTACCACTTTTTTTTGGTCAACGCAAATTTAATAAGTTGGTCCTATTTCTTTTTGTTGACAATGCATTGAACACAAAAAAGAAAATATTATTTTAAAGCAAAACCTGAAAAATCATGGATTACATAGAAAAATGCGAGCATGAAAAGTAATATGGGTGTGACTAAACTTAGAAAAATAGACTAGGTGTGGAAACTGGAAAAGAAAAAAAACAAGATCTTCTCGTAAAAAAAAATATAATAAATTTATAATATAAAATATTACAGCAAATAATTTATATATAATGATAAATTGATAATTTTTTAATACTTAATGCTGCAATATTTTAAGTTAAAAAATTATATTTTTTCAAATATCCTTTCTTTTTCTTTAAAAATATAAAAAAATGTAGTAGGCAGGCAGACTCGATCCCGTGATACGAAGGCAGAGAAGAAATGAAAGAAAATCTGACATCTTACCGCTACTCTCTGACGCAGCCGGAATTTCGGAACATTAAAATTAGGTAAAGTGAATTCAACGGCTACGATAACTTGAAAACATAGCGCGCAAAAATCGACCCTTCTTGTAGAAAACTGCCCAGTTGAGGAAAAAGGAATTAATGTTTTGGGTCAATTTTTCGACATTTGTCGTCCGAGACGTCGAGGCTGAAAATGATACCGATCTCATTAAAATCCTTCGGCTCTGCGGAAGTTTTCGACATACATACATACATACACACATTTAAATAGACAGTTGAGATTTATATCATAGTTCTTAAGATTCCCGACAACTGTATACTAAATTTAAGCTATTTTTATTGAATATTTTATTGAAGAGATTAGTAACGGAATGTGTTATACGACGAGATTTTCGAATTTCTCAGCAGGTTTATTTTGAGCATCTGGTCATAGTGAGCTGAAATCCAGACAATAGTTATCTGTCTTTTATTTGATTATGTATTACAGTTATTGTAATTAGTATCTCGTTGCGTATATTGACTCTCGATATTAACTAATTTTAGAGTTGCGTTTGAAATGTTGTGTGACTTCTTAAATACATATTCGTTTATAGCGTTCTGTGTAAGCCAAAGTTAACCATGATTATGTTTTATTATTGTTAGGAGATGATTCAACTTGCGGGTTGGTGATATTAAATTGGCGTTATCTTTTAGATATGACTTTTACGTGTTTTGGAATTGTAGACTGAATAACATATAGATGAGCCCAATTTAACGGATAACATTAATCTTTCAGATATGCCCCCTATATATTTAATTTTTATGCAAGCTTACACTGCTATGTTCATTAAGGAATTCTTGTAATCACCAGTAGACCTTTATGTTTCGGACTGGATGTTTCCTCAAGTGACTGGTTTGCTTGTAACATGCAATGTTTTCAACAATACAGAGTCTATATTTCTGTGAATGAAATGTGGCGTGCTATTACGTGTCCCTTCAGTCCAGTGTGGAACATGTTTGTCTAAGTGATCCCAACCCCTTTATTCACAACGTCTCGTTATATACAAATCTCAGTTTGATTTTCAGATTGGATTTTCAAGCTGATGGGATGTCAATCAAGATATCACCCATGTAAACACTAAAACGGTTGATAGCTTCATCAGACCATATGTATGGTTTCATATTCACTGTGCCCCAGAAACACACTCGTTCATGGACATTTATTTTTAGTTACCTAGTTATAAGAGAAATAGATATTTGGGAAAAAGTCATAATGACCATGGCTTCTTTGAGAGCTGTTGGGAGAAGGTTATGTTTTATTTAAACATAAATGCATCTAATGATACATTTTCTGCCGTTTTCATATGGGATTTTCTATGATTTTACTGAATCTGTTTCGTTGAAAAGCGTTTATTTTTAAAATTATCAATATCACCAAAAGTAGCAGTTATAGTATTACTGATACTAGAAAGATATTAGTTTTTCTCTACAAAGATGCCTATTATTTAAGGTGTGTTTCATCAAAATCTTGTAGGACTTTGACGAAAAACTGTTCATAGTGCTTTATTTTACTTATTATAATTAATCTATGCCCATAAGGAGTTAATTGTATTTATTACGGATTATTATCCTCATCTGTTTTAGTTGTTATTTCACGACGGTTCGGTCAACTATTCTCTCTGACCTTCGTCAGGTGGTAACCGCGACGGGATAGGAACTCCAAATCTCCTAACTGCATCCAAAGCAATTGCTGTTGTCCATAGTTGTTATTATCTAACCAGGTTTTGGCCAAGTAACCCCTAACCGTCTTTGGGTAGGATTGAAACCGCTATCTTCAGGGGCCCGTGGCGCAATGGATAAAGACGTTGAATATCTACAGTTCCATGTGAGAATTGTCTTAAGATAACGGTTTCAATCCTATCCAAAGTCGGCCAGAGACTTACGTAGTCAAAACCTAGTGTGACGATTACAACTACGGAAGGCAGTAATTGCAGTGAACGCAATTAGGAGATTCGGAGTTCTTATCTCGTCACGATTACCACCTGACGAATGCCAGAGGAATAGTTGGCCGAAACGTTATCAAACAACCACTAAAAAGGATTTTGATAATAGTCCGCAATTAATAAAATTGAAAAATAATACTCATCTCAATAATGAATTCAAATTAAATAATATATCATTGGGAGTTCTCACACAGGTCATCATCAAAGATTACTCACTGATAGAAACTGGTAGTGTTTTCCCGGATTTTGAGTGATAAACGTCTCTACAAATTTCCAGTACAAGCCCTCTCTTTCGAATCTCTTTCGAATATCTTTGCTAATGTACGTGTGTTATCACAACAACCGTTTACCATTGATTTCTCGCTAGTCGAAACCATTGGTTTTCACTACGATCTGTGTGGCGATAAAGCTTCCTAATCTCTTAGTCCTCTTCTCACTTTTTCAGTAGAATCTTTATTTGTGCTCCCTCTCTCCTTGATCTTTTCATATTCCATGAACATTAACAAACGTTTTGCGTCGTATAAGTGGAGACTGATAGCGTTTTATATATTTATACAGGGATGAACAATAAAATCGCCGCCTTAAAAAAGACACCATGATTCCATTTCTGTTTGATGAAAAACGATTTCCTTTCTTTTGTTGAAGATCATTTACAAGTTGGCCAGTTGTGTACAAATCCCAATAGCAATAGGAGGCTACCCTCGTGCCTGAAAGTGACACAACATTCAACGAGCGCGATCTGATATGCACTGCTGAAAAACTCATGTTCTCTAACGATCCAAGTTATGAAAACAGGACCATTGCAAGTACCATCAACAGGCATCGATGGATTGGGCTGGAATGTCATCACTAAAGTTTACCTGGATGTACTGAAGGGTGTGGTGATCCCCACATTAGGTGTAATCAGATGGAAGCTGGCAGATCCTGGGTGTGGCAGCAGGACATGGTACCGGCTCACAAATACAAAGAAACAAAGGCTTGGCTTCATAAAGAATGCTACGGCATTGTACCCTTCTCCCATTGGCTCCCTCCTCCCCCATTTTGGACCCGCAGAACTACTTAGGTTGGTCATATGTCGAGAACATCATGATCATATCCTTCTACAACAGCAAGCCAGCTGATTGCCGCCATTGTGAAAAATGCGTGGTACTAATTTCTGATCCACATTGAGGCGGTGATTGTGCTGAAGGAGGCTTCATTAAATAGAGGTCTGCTCTACAACATACTCAAGCTACTTAAATTTGTTTTTTCAGTCAAAGTTTGAAAATAAATATGTAGTATTGTTTTTAACTTTAGGACGACAACTAAAGCATTCCAGTCTGTAATATTTATTTGCTTTTTAACAATTTATACATTTATACATTTATATAAATATACACTTTATACATTTATATAAATATACAATTTATACATTTATACATTTATATAAATATACACAGACATGCACAGACACAGACACACACAGATACGTTCACTTTGATATATATATATATATATATATATATATATATATATATATATCAAAGAGAACGTATCTGTGTGTATCTGTGTCTGTGCATGTCTGTGTATATTTTCATACGGAATAACTCTGTCAATTTCCAGTCTGCAGACTCGAAATTTGATATACAGGGTACTGAGATTTGGGAAAACCTTTGTAATTGGTTTTCGGCCAGAAATTTGGTTGTTAAGGGATCAAAGTTCCACGAGTTGACCTTTGAGAACCCTACCAAACTCCTCCGCCAATTTTTGGTATAAACAATTGAGATTTAGAATAGGTTTCTTGGACATAGAGCTAACTTAATAACTTGGTTTTAGCCCCCCAAAATAAATGTTATCGGGTCATAATAGGAGTCAAAGTTAAAAAAAAATTGACCTCTGCAGTCTCTACCAAATTACTAAGACAATTTCTGGTCTAAACATTTGAAATTTTACATAAAGGGCATTCAGAGATAGAGCAAGCTTTTTAATCGGTTTGAGTCGAGAATTTTTAGTTACAAATGTATAAATGTATGTATGTCTGTTTGCATGTCTTCCTAAAACTTTCGACAGAGTCAACGGATTTTTACAAGATCAGTATCGTTTTGAAGTTCGATATTTCAGACGACAAATATCGAAAAAATGGCTAAAAACATTAATATCTTTACCTAAAACTGGGCACTTTTCTACAGGGGGGGCGTTTTTTCGCCGATATTTTTGAAAGCCATCCTATTCTTCCGATCGTCTAGCCTTAATTAAAACCTATGTCACTTCCGGTTTTGGGTTAATCGTAACAGCAAAGACTTCAGCTTTTTTCTCTGTTCTTTTCCTCCTTCGCAGTATGAGTTCGAGCCTGCCTACCTACTACACTTTTGTTTTTGCTCAACACACACACCCAAACACCCGGGCAATGCCGGGCTGAAATGCTAGTATATATAAAAGTTGAGTATCTTTCGTTTCAATTCTCGTGGTCGGGTTTATTTCTTATAGCAGTTTCCTTGCGCTAATTATTACTGCTGTTTCTCGTTAGTTCCCTACCACTTTCGATGATTTTTCCTAAAACTTTCGGTGTTTTTTTTGTCATTGCTATCATCACTTTGATTCTAATTTTAAAACCTCTTATTTATTTTTTAAAACTGTATTTGTAGTTACTGATCATATACTTTCTTTGTGCTTCTCCATGTTCACTATGATGTCATGCTGTTTTCTTGCTTGGATAATTTTATCTTGTCTTGCATTCATGTTCCAGGGAATTGATTGTTTTATTATGCTCAGGCCCTATGTACTGTTCCTAACTTGCCCTACTATTCATAACTTGTCTAAGTAATTTCGCAGAGACGGCAGAGGTCATTTTTTTAAACTTTGTACCCCAATTTTGACCCCTAAGCATTAATTATTTTGGTCTGAAATGAAATACAAAGTTTTACATATGTCCAACGTACCTACATCTAAAATTTCAAGTTTTTAGACCCAAAATTGGCCGAGGAATTTGGAAGAATCTACAAAGGTCAACTCTTTCAACTTGGACATTTTTGCAGCCAAATTTTCGACTCCAAAGCTTAAAATTATAGCTGCGCGTCTGAATAAGCGTTATGTATCAATTTCAAATATTTACACCCAAATATGGCTGAGTAGTTTGCTAGATATCGCAAAGGTCAAATCTTTTGAACTTTGGCACATTGGCAGCTCGATTTTTCGACCAAAACTAATTTAAAACCTTGCCCTATGTCTGAATACGCTTTATGTAAAATTTCAAATATTTAGACCAGAAATTGGCTGAGTAATTTAATAGAGACCGCAGATGTCAATTTGTTAAAAAACTTTGACCCCAATTTTAACCCTATAAAATTTATTTTGGGGGCTAAATCAAATTAAAAAGTTTGATCCATGTCCAAGTAACCTACATTTAAAATTTTAAGTGTTTAGACCCAAAATTGGCAGAGAAGTTTGGTAGAATTTTCAAAAGACAAATCGTTGTAACTTTGACCCCTTCGCTGGCAAGTGTCTGGCAGAAAACCGATTAAAATGTTTTCCCAAATCTCAATATTACTTATGTCAAACCTCGAGAATTGAGTTATTTGGTAGGGAAATGTACACACACATACACATACAGACATTTTCACTTTTATAGATATCATAGCAGTTCAGCCCGGCTTTGCTCGGGCCCTATGTACTGTTCATAACTATGTATGCATATGTATACATTAAAAAGTGTGCATATGTATGTAATGCCTTTCTATATAATAGGCTTCCTTAACTACCATAGAGAAAAGTTGCTAGAGACCGCAGGGTCCAAATTGTTTTTTTACTTTGATCTTAATTTTGACCCTTTAATATTTATTGTTTTGACCCTAAATCCAATTAAAATGTCCGTCACATATCAACATAACCTACATCTAAAATTTCAAATGTCTAGACCGAAAACTGGCAGAGGAGTTTGGTAGATTCTGCAAAGGTCAACTTTTTCAACTTTGATCTCTTGGAAGCAAAATTTTCGCCCCAAAACTGATTAAAAAGCTTGCTGAAAGTCTGAATACCCTTTATGTAAAATTTCAAATGGTTAGACACAAAATTGGCTTAATAGTTTGTTAGAGACCGCAAAGGTCAACTCTTTTGAGCTTTGATCTCTTGATAGCCAAATTTTCCTCGAAAAAAAAAACGATTAAAAAGTTGATCTATGTCTGAATAACTTTTATGTAAAATTTCAAATGTATACACCAAAAATTTGCTGAGTTATTTGCTAGAGATAAATTTTTTGGAACTTTGACCCAATTTTGACCCCTTTAACATCTACTGTTTTGGGCTCAAATCAAATTATAAAGTTAGATGCATTTCCAAGTAAACTATTTATAATATTTCAAGTTTTTAGACCCAAAATTGGCAGACGAGTTGGTAGAGTTTTCAAAGACAAATCGTTGAACCTTGTGCCCTTAACAGCAAAATTTCTTGCCAAAAACCGATTTAAAATATGTTCCGAAACCTCGATACCCCGTACGTACAAATTCCGAGTCTGTAAAGTTTTTTTGTAGGGAAATGTACACAGTCAGACAGACAGACACACACATACACACATACACACACACATTTCCACTTTTATGCAGACATAGATTTTTTGTATCATGGTTATATCCGAGTCATTTAATGGGTATGGACTTCCATTTCTAATAATTTTACCAAGAATTCTCCATTTTCTGTTTCGGTTTCGATTATAACTGATGAGACTCAAGTCATTTATTTCTTTATAAAAAATTTCCCCTAACACTCTATATATATTAATATGATTCCGTGTGTGTTATTTATTTATTTTCTGTGTCACGCTCATATCCGATTCGTTTAATTGTTATGAACTTCCATTTCTTGTAATAAATAATTTTACCAAGAATTCTTCATAAAGTTAAGCTTCTGTTTCCGTTATAGCTGATGCCATTCAAGTCATTTATTATTTATATAAATATTTTACCAAGAATCTCTATATTTATGCAATAGCGTGTGTGCTATTTATTTATTTTCAATGTCACGCTTATGTCCGAGTCGTGTAATTTTTATTGGCTTCCGTTTCTGGTAATGAATAATTTAACCAAAAAACTGTTTAAAGTTTTGGTTTCGGTTTCGATTATAGCTGATAGCACTTAAGTCATCTATTTTTTAATATAATTTTATAAATAATGCTTCTTTAAGATTTGGTTTCGGTTTCGACTATAGTTTAAGTCACTTCAGTAAAATATTTTTCATAAATAATAATATAATATTTTTTAAAAAGAAATTTATCAAAACCTTTTGCTTTCAGTTTCGATTATGGCTGGAGGAACTGAAGTGTGTGTGTGTGTGTGTGTGTGTGTGTGTGTGGGTGTGTGTCTGTGGTGAGTGTTTGTGTGTCTGTGAGTGTGTATAAATATGTGTGCATATTTTTTTGTTACACTTTAACCCCAAACAAGGAACGTTACCACTTTGATGTAGGGGGCTACTATCAGGGATATAAGTTGCTGGGATACTATGTAGGGAGTTGAGCAGCAAGATGTCTGTTTACATTACACTTGAACTTCTGCATGTCAGTACAGTTGGGGAAGCAGGATACCGGAAAAGAATTCCTGCAGTTCTGGAGAAGAAGCTATTAGAGTAAAAGGCTTTCTTACATCTAAGGATCTCAACTGTGTAGGGGCGTGACTTTGCTGCTTGTCAGGTTTGTCGGGGGTATTTTTGTCGAGGGGATACGAGGGTTTATATTTCGTCAGAGGATCCACCATTAAAATACTTGTAAAACAGGCAGAGGGGTGCAACATTACGTCGGTGGGATAGGGGCTGAGGTTTAGATGACAGTTCGGGACCTATTAGGTTGGCTACTCTCTTTTGAACCCTGTACAGGAGCGAGAGACTAGTAGTAGATACATCAGCCCAAATGTGACAGCAGTACTCAATACATGGGCGAATGGTGGCTTTGTAGATGTACAGAATACTTTCAGGCGTAAGTAACTTTCTAGCACGATAGAGAGAGCCCACCTTCTTTGCAGCAGCCTTAGCAATAATCTCGATGTATCTATTCCAACTCATGTTTCCTCTGCACGTTTAGCCAAGGAGCTTGAACGAAGTGCTCTCAGGTAAAGTATCGCTAGCCATGGCTATTCGTTGTTGGTAAGGTTTCATGTAATTATTAAAGGAAACGAGCTTTGTCTTGGCAGTGTTGCATGTTACCATACATTTTTGACCCCATTCCACTACAGACTGAAGGTCTTGCTCTAGGGTTTTGGCCATTACCTTAGATATGTGCTCATTAGTTTTCCCCTTTGGCCATTAACTTAGATATGTGCTCATTAGTTTTGTCTATTGCGAAAATCAAGTTTAAAAGAGCGTGTCTCTGTAGAAGCAATATTTTCACAAATGTACAATACAGTATCCATTGCGTAGCTTGTTTTTGTTTCTCACTCACAGAACATCTATTACGGGCATTCACTGAATATATACAGTCCATTCAGCGTTGTGGCTTTTATATATAGGGTGACCCCCCAAAAAACGGGCCCCGTGTACACTTTATGTTGTATCTCCATTATTTATTCACCGATTGTCCGTATTTTACAGGACATGGCAGAATCAACGACCGCGAGTACACCAAGACCCCATTGGAAGCTGGGACATGAATACACTGTGTTAAATTTTGCTACAAGACAGGCTCGTTTAAGAAAACCCAGGACAGTTTCATGCGTCAGTTCGAATGTGAAAAGGCTCCATCCAAAAGCAGAATTAAGAATTGGGTGGACAACTTCGAGAAGTATGGAATCGTGGAGAACCTCAACACTGCCAGAGAGAACCGCCCAAGCCACTCGGTATGCCCCAAGAAGCGAACAGCCGAGCTGGTCGAAAGAGTGAAGGAATCTCTCCAGCAGAGTCCGAAACGCTCTGTGTGTAAGCGGTCAGTCCCTCGGTATGTCCCGTGAGAATTGCGGGAGAGTGCTGGTGAACGATATCAGGACTTACCCATACAGAATATAGACGCTGCAGATCCTTACAGCCTCATACAAGAAGCAGAGGAGGGTTATGGCAGTCAAGATGCTCGAGAAGATTGAGGAGACACTAAGTTTCCTTAACCTCCTTTGGGCCTCAGATGAATACCACTTTCATCTTGATGGAAAAGCGAACTCCAAGACAAATGTTTTCTGGCCGTCTTCCAGACCCAATGACGTAGACAACAAGCCCCTGTACTCTCCTAAGTGCACGGTATGGACTGCAATCTCAGCCAGAGGCATCATCGGACCAATCATCATCGACGACTCTGGCGCAGCAGTGACAGAAACCAAGGAGCGGTATGTGGAGGTCCTCAAAACCTTTAAGAGTGAGCTCCAGACCATCTACCCGTCGCTCATGAGCAAGTTTTGGTTCCAGCAGGACGGAGCAAGTTCTCACATTTCAAACCTGTCCCGAGATTGGCTGAAAGAGAAATTCGGAGGCCGAGTGATCAGTCTCAAGACTCATTTTGAGTGGGCACCCCATAGCTCGGACTTAAGCCCCCCCACCGAATTTTTTGACAGTGTCTACGCAGGGAAACCCAGAACGATCACGGAACTCAAGGAAGCCATTAGGGAGGAGATGAGAGCCATTACCAATTCGGTCGGTAAGAATGTCATGGACAACTAGTTGCTGCGCCTCAAGAAATGCACGTAGCTAAATAGAGGCCATCTAGAACATATGCTGTAGAACGGAGAAAAAAAAGGTCAAAGACCCTAGTGTTTTGATGTGATGTTTTGAATATAATAAACTAGTGATTACCAAAGTTTCATTTCATACGGACAAAACACTAAGAAACGGGGCCTAATTAGAGTTGGGGCCCGTTTTTTTTGCTCACGCTGTAATAGTAGCTGTTATGGTCGAAGCAATTACACACACACACTCACACACACACATATATGTGTGTGTGTGCGTGTGTGTTTATAGCTGTATAGATGTGTATATCAGTTTATCTATCTCTCTTTCACTTTCTCCGCCGTCTCTCTCTCTCTCTCTCTCTCTCTCTCTCTCTCTCTCTCTCTCTCTCTCTATATATATATATATATATATATATATATATATATATATATATATATATATACAGGGATGTTTGAATTAATACAAGAAACACGCATTATAAAGGGCAACTTCATGTATTTACCTACCGTAATTTAATTTTTTCCTAAGCTAAATGATGTATTCTTATATATATATATATATATATATATATATATATATATATATGCATGTGCGTCTGTGGTACTGTGTGGGCGTTAGTGTGTGCATGCGTACGTATATATTCAGATGGGTATACGTATGTTTGTTTGGATCTGTGCTTCCATATATTGTTTTATATATAATCAATAACCACAAAAAATGAAATGAAAATATATGTACACTCGTACACATAAGCACACACACACAAACACACACACACACATATATGTGTATGCGTGTGTATGAGGGTTTTCATAATGTGAAATATTTTATTTCTCATTTAATTTTAATTAGATCGTATTGCCGGTTTATTTTCAATGGATGACTTTCGTCACGTCTGATCTGGCGAGTGTTAAATTATTTACCAGGAATTCCTTTCTGTTTGTTGCTGATAAATAATGGCTTCATTTTTCTCCAATCATGCTTGCTTTCCGACCCTAATAAACGAAAATTGGTGCACATGCTTGCATATCGTAACCGATCCAATGAAATCAATAAAACAACCAGTGCTGTTATTTTTCTTTAATACTTATTTATTAGATTGTATATTTAGCTCGTGTTTTAATATCGACGTGGACGAACAGATTTGATCAGCTAATATATCCTTCGGCTGAATCAGAGTGGGAAAGATTATGAACAAATGGTAGCCGCAAAAACCCTATAATTTCCTGTCATTATTGTCGAGTTTTCTAAAATGAATCAAATACGATGGATGCAATAGACAATTTAAAGCTACTAGTTAAGGCACTTGCAATCTAGGCGACTTAGGTGGTCATACCTTTAATATTATAAACACTGATCTCAATCCTGGAGAGATCTAAGAAATATTTAAAATTTTAATTATTTCGACAGCTATTCTCATCTTCAGTATTAATCTGACAACATTTCTACCTACTTGAAATATATCTTTCGAACTCGCGAATGTTTATGTTGGACTCAGAAATCTGAAAGGAATTCCTAACAGATCGTTTTATTTAATCCACGGTACTAGCGGACTCTCGTGTCGTCAGCCATAATGGCTTCATCTTTCTCCAATAATGTTTACTTTCCGACCATAATAAACGAAATTCGAAATCGTATTCGAAATATTGTCCACACTTTGAACCTTGAACCTCGGATTAAACCTTAACGCCTCAGAAGAGTGTTGCTTACACTTCCACTTCGTGTTTTATCCGTTAAACAATGGGTCATTGAATGCGATGATAAGAAAACAAATAACTTAAGACTTAAGTGACTGAATGAGAGCATGTGAACCCAGAGAGTAAATAAAAGATTTAGTTCGAAATTTTGTACAGATTATCGAGTTCGACAGATTACACCTGAAAAAATTCGGAGTTTTGAAAATGAAATGCACGCTAATAACAATGGTCTTATTAATCCAAATAATACATTTTACCGATCCTCATCTAATGATAAAGAAAGAACAAATTATTTTCCCGCAATTTTGCACCAATCTATCTAGTTATAGGCGATAGTCGTCGACCTAAGAGTTGACGCTTTTTAGCTTACCTTATCGGAAAACCACTAACAGGAAACTACACTTACTCATTTGTTTTGCGCGGTAAAGAATTTCGGAATCTCCCGGTAACTTCGGCAGTGTAACTTGGTTCGCTAAATGAAAAAAAAATTAACTACTTAGCCGGAAATTTCATTTTGTAGTCTGTCTAATTTGTAAACGGGAGGGGACTCTGTTTCCGTACTGCACGAATCATAAAAAAACTTTTCTACAGATGATAGGCCCTTCAAGATACGAATGTAAAAAACCGTTTTAATTTTCCGGTGCATTAGAAATATACTATTCGGAGCAACGTCAAGTTTATTAGGATGCTATCTTGTAAAGTCTTCGTCTTGATGAAAAGAGAAAAAGGCATGTAAAAATATTTATTATCTATTTTCTGTTCTTCTAAAGATAATACGTTTGTATATATATATATATATATATATATATATATATATATATATATATATATATATATATATATATATTGCTTTAAAGAAAATAGCCGGCAAACCCCTAGAGGCACCTTTTACCAACAAACTCAACAGGTGTAAATCGTTGCGCTATGCCCCAAGATAAATAAAAATTGAATGCAGGGTGTGTAATCTCGATTCTTCTTCCTCTCTCCCTCTCTTTCTATATATATATATATATATATATATATATATATATATATATATATATATATATATATATATATATATATATAGGCATCCACATATAGTACTTTTTCGTTGTACCACAACTCATCAGTGCAGCTAGACTAGCACTTTGCTGCAGCCGTGAATCAAACTTACAATCATCAAGTTGACAGTCGGCAGCTCTAACCACAGGACCACGAATCGGTGCCTGCAAATGTTTCTCATCAAGTGCCTATTAAATATACAATTGCCTATCGCTTTTCACAGTGGTCAAACTACTAGTTTGTCTACAAACAAACGGATAGTGAGCTTCGCTCTATAGGCAAACAAAGCATCGGGTGAAAATACATTTGTAATTGTGTTCAATCTAAGGAAAGGGGCTTAATAGTCATCGTGTATTATATATATATATATATATATATATATATATATATATATATATATACATTCAAACTCTTTAAAATTATATTCCAAATAAAAAGTATACACATATATGTGGTGAAGTCATGTATCCATAATATATTTTCTTTCAAATCTTCAAAACAGATGAATACTTCAAAAGCTTTAATTTTCTTTAATAAATATATTCATAATCTTAAATTATTCGACTCACTGTTCTGATCTTAAATATCATTAACACATTTTGACCGATAAAATATCCAACGTCTTCCACATGAGTTGGAGCGAATTTGGGAATCGGCACGTAATTTCGACAGATCTTTATTTAAGTCATTACGTCAGCAATGCTCGGGTAGATGTCTTAAGTAATTTCCAATTATACTGTTAGTACGACTCAAGTTTTCTATGATTGTTTCTCCTCTGATCTTGAGCATGTAGTACAATGAGGAAAGAGGTTGCTGGTTACTTTTAATGCATTTAAAACGAAACTTTTATCTTTACGTCATCAACGCTCTGATGCCCATCTGGCATCAGTTGAAATGAATGGCTCTATTCTTGCGAAGGTTTCCTGTTTTAACAAGCTTCCGGGCTTGACCTTTACTCCCGATCTGAAATGGAACACATATATCAAATCCATTCCCAAGGTCGCTGGAAGAAAGGTAATACCATTCTACCGCTCCCGTAGATAACTCACTCCTGATACAATTCTCTACCTATATAAAAGCCAGGAACGGCCAATGATGAAGTACTATTGCCACATCTTGGCTGGGGCTGCTAGAAGCAGCTTATCTTGCCTTGACAGAGTTCAAAAATAGACTTCGTAAAATGGGGGATGCTCTTTCTATTCCCTGCAACCTCTTTCCACAGAAGAGACGTTTCGAGCCCGTCACTGCTTTATCGTTATTTTCATGTCAGGTGCTTGTCTTCAATCTTTGCCCCCCGCCAAACCTTCACGAAAAACACTCGTTTAGCATAAACCACTACCAATAATTCCCCACACTCTTAAATTGTACATAAACCTAAATGTAGATTCCATAAACAAATCTTCTTTCTTATAACTGCACCCTTATGGAACTCTTTTCCTTGGCTTGTTTTCCAGCTGACAAAAATCTGATAGTTTTCAAGTCCAAAGTAAACAAGTTCTTGATGAACCGCCCCCCCTAAATAATCCAAATTATAAAAATTTCACGACTTATGTTTACTACGCTAAAATCACATTGACTAATGTATACCAATTGACCATTGTCCTTGAGTGGCCTCTGGGCCTTGATAAAAGGTTATTCCTGTGTAAAAAAAGGAGTGGCAATCAATAAGCAGAACGATTATAGTTTGGAATTTATTTATAGATAAGTAGTCATCTAAATACACTCAGTTTCTCTATATTACAAGTTTTCACTTCGACTAAACTAACAGCTATCTCTACAAAAATCTAATGGATAACCGGCAGTTTTTTCTCAGTTGGGTATAGGATCGGCGCTCGGAAATGAAATTTACAAAACTTTTATATTAATAATTGTACCTATTTTAAGGTGATACATTTGTTTATTTACAAATAAAATAATGTTCAATCTTATATATATCCAGTATTTAAAATTTTTATTGCAGTAATTTTCCCTCTCGAACAAATTACCGTAGGTTTGCAACAACAGATGCCACATAAAAAAAATATTCCGTCTAAACAATTATCCACTGTCTTATGTGACTTTAGAACGTCGTTTTAGACACATTTATTCGTTATAATAAAATCCTACATTGCATCATAGGTGAAGCATCGCAAGAATTGCCAACCTCTTTAGAGAAAGTAGTTAATATTTTCCCTCTATATCTACAGTCCTTATACCACCCCCAGTCGCCACCAGAAAGATATATACAAATTATAACTATGTTTTTAGGCATTCTTCTTAACTGGAATATATACTCATAAACACACGATTATCTTTCCTTTCCCCGCTCCAAATATAATAATTTCTCCATGCGGAAATTCCGGGAATTTTCATTGGCTGAGCTATGAATATTCTCATATTACGGAATTCTATTCTTCTATATATGAACGAACAGTACTTACAAAAAAATGGCGTCGTCACTCGTCAGGATACATTATCTGGGTCGGTGATGGGCCTGAGGAAAAAAACTCAACATCTGTTCTTATAAATATTGCAACAAAGACAAATACTATTTACTGTTTATAAACATTACACAAAATATGATATATTAAATATTATATATTAAAAATTATATACGATACATTAAAAAAATACATCTTCGATACACATTTTTTTGCGCTGTTTTAGACATGTAATTGACGAGCGATTATGAAGACGATGTGTAAAAAATGAAAGGCATTGCAGTGCGAAGGGAATAGTGTTAACTATAATCTTATAGTGACAAGTTCAGGTCCAATCTATGTCAAGTTTCTTCTTTTAGAAAGAATCTGGTTTAACAAATCCGAACAGGAGAGCCAAGCAAGTACAAACAATCATACTGATTTACACATTTTACGACAGTGCGACTACTATTTTTCCTGTCAATACCTCTTCCACTGCTATTACTACTTACCTACTTTTACTACCATTAATAATAAAAACCGAGAATACTGTAACACATATTATTGGAATGAACTCTAATAATACAAGTACACTTAGTAATGTTATTTAAAAAAAAAGGTTATTAAATCTTAAAAGGAATTTGTGAATAAACAAACAATATAAAGGGAATAGAGCAACTACAAATGGAAAAATATATATTTTAAATTTAGTTTCTTTTTTATCAGTTTGAAACGGTCAACTAGAGTACACATCTGTAAGCAACTAAGACTATTCAGTAGATTAAACAATACACTCTGTTTAATCAAACGTGGTTATACACACATACACACAAAACACGCATGCATATACATAAACACATACACATATATATACTTACATACATACATAATACATAAATACATACACACACAAACATATATATAGGAAGTTATTAAAATATATATGGCAATTTAGCTACACAAAACATTCCTCGTTTCATCCACGCTAGGATTCGTTAGGCTTATGCGAAGAGTTGTGGTTGTCTTGCGTTTTTTATACGCACATTATATTAAGGTTTTAGTTAGTCAACCAGTTTCCTAATTTCCACCGCTCCCTTCCTAATCAGCTAATAAGTAGGAAAAGGCCCAGTTGACCTTCGGATCAACCTCTTCCTTTGTGTGTTCTTATATATATATATATATATATATATATATATATATATATATATATATATATATATATATATATATATATATATTGGAAAAGGTTTCTTCAATCATTTCGTAGATAGTCTGATTGATATGCCCAATCGTATATTTATTCCTGACGGACAATTTCCACGAGAAAATCGAATTTGATTAAAAATATCGATCATTTAACAAAGAACAAACAGTAAATAAAGAACGAAAATACAATCATGTGAGAATTTCCTTCGGTGGATATTCATTAAAGAATAAATTATTAAATAGAGAAGAAAGTTTGGTCGAATAGTGACGACTAAATTTAAATAAAAGGCACAGTGAAAACACTAGCATAAACCAGTACAAATCAATAGAAATAACCACAAAACATTAACGATCGACTTGCAGGAAAGTTTGTATATGGGGACAGCTCCAGACAAGGTAAGAAGCAGCCTGGTTTCAAAACGGACTACTTCAAGACAAAAAAGAAACTAGCAAACTATAAGGTTTAGCTTGAAATTTTCCAATCTACAAAATTCTCCCCACTTTGTCAAAAACGTCGCTCATGGAATGGGAGTATTTAAGGACAAAATAAGGGAAGCGAGAATTACGAGGCTTTGGTTGACTTCGACAGACGAACAGAATAAGTACTACAAGTCTTCAACGAAAACCGCTTTTAAGTAACACTAGTTTCAACAAATAGGATCTTCAACGAAAACTGACTTCAAACTGACACTTATCATCGCAGCAGGGAAACAACCTATGTCGACTAAACCTGAGATAATTTCTGATTGCCAAACTAAAACATAATTAAGCGAAACCCGCCTGCTAAATTTGTGTGTACAATGAATAATTTATATGAAATGATGCTGTCAATCCATTGTATATTATATGTCTCCCACCACTTTATTGTAATAGTCACTATTTCTAAAATTCTAAAGAAAACCAAAGTTAAAGATGTTTAAAAATCATTGTCGGTCGGAATAAATTTTGATCTTCTTTCTCTTTCTTTCTTTCTTTCTTTCTTTCTTTACGGGATGTACAAAATAATTAAATGTTCATGTGAGCATAACTGATACTACGAAGATACTAAGGTAAACCTTTTTATTTATGTTTTATTTTACAATTATATTACATATTCCGAAGATACTAAGGTAAGCATTTTTTTTTTTGCAATTATATTACATATTCCGAACTGTTTTAAAAATTGCAGGGTATAAGATTGTGTTAGATGTTGATAAACGAAATCACGATTTAAATTATACTGGATATTTCAGGACATTTTTACAGATATGCTCTTCTAATGTTGCTTAAAACTGCCTTTGGAATACTGTTCAGCTAGCCTGCTCCCGGTTGAATACAACAGGGGTGTTCTTCAAATCCAACGTAAAAAGGTTCTTGTTCTGCCGTCCCTACCCAATTTACACTATTTACGATTACTACAGTATAACCTTAATCCTTTTATCCTCGAGTGGCCTGTAGAATTTGATAAGTGGTGACTCTCAACTAAAAAGTTACTTATATACATGGTAAATTCGTCGTGTTTTAATATGGTTTATGAGTAGTCAGCAATGCTACATTACTTGAAAGAAACTAAGATTAATGTCTGGCTTAATGTGAGTACCGACATTTATAGCAACTGTTAATGTCACGCATCGCTGTTGTAATGTGGCTTTTCCGTTTCGTATTGATTACTAAGGAGGCTGAAACAATATTCGCCATGCAAAGCCCACAATGGTTTAAGAATCAGATATTCGTAACAATTAAATATTAAAACTGTATACGTTGAACAGAGATTATTATAATACTAATATAAATATCTTAGCCATAGATTAAATGTTTTTTCCGGTATGAAGCTTTAAACTTATCAATACTTCGAGACATTTTGCAGAGATGTTTTGTTTACGTAGAACAATCAACATTCTCATGAGAATATTGGATGTTTCTGACGTAAATCCATCAGAAATAATGGAGATTTGTTTTAGAAAGATATGAAGCTTAATTATATAATTCTAGGAATGAGACATAAACTAATTCACGTCACTTCTTTATTAAGGTAGCCATCTTAGTTTTAAGTGTAAAACTATTTATAATTTTATTTCCTTACAGCTTTAAATTATGTTATTTTTATTGACAAATATTATTTATTTTTGAAATAATAATTATTATCTATTCTACTAACTGGAGTTTTAGCTACGAGGAGTTTATTCAAATGTGATTACGAAACTAATTCTATACATTTTGAATATAGTGTGAAGGTATTTTTTTTATTTTTGCCAGGAGTTTTGTACTGTTTATTATTTTCTCCTGGCTAAAGGGTTTAAAAGAGATATATTAAAAATGTATTCATATACAAATAAATGAACGTTGTCTATTATAAGCTAGTTAGAGCTACATTTAGAGGTACATCCACGTCTCAACCCGAGTTAATTAGTATCACAATAATTGTGTTCATTAATCACCATCCAAGGGACATAACTAGCTTTGAAATTTACACAGATATTTCCATGCAATTAAAATTGACTGCCCTCAACAAATGAACTCATTCTTATTCATTAAGTTGTCAGTGAAAGGGGTTTCATTTTTAGATTATAATTTTTTTATAGCGAGGTCACCACTTATCAAGGCCCGGAAGCCACTCGGGGATAAATGTTATTGAGTGTATACCAATCAATCGGATACTATCGCAGTAATTGTTAGTATTGGAGATTTGATAGAGTGCCTTACTTAAGGGGGCGTTCATCAGGAATTTGTTTATTTTGGACTTGAAGACATCCAGGTTGTAGTCAGGTGGGAAACAGGCAAACGGAAGAGAGTTCCACTATACTGTATTTATGGAATATTTAAATTATAAGTTTTTTTAACCAGGTTTCTTAAAATAATATTCAAGCGTCAAGATATATCAAGTCTGTATCTTTATTGGTTTGTTTATTTTTAATAAATAATCCTATGTAATGACCTACTAATTTCTTGTTTAATTTTATTTTACTAAATTCTACTATGTTAATTTGAGTAAAAAGACATATATTATAATTAGTATATTAGCATCTCCGTATTACCTACTTCTACTTTCCAATCTACCTCATATTTTATAAAGAAATAATTTGTATATAAATTAGTAATTTAGTTGACTAGTCAGCTTTAAGAGGGGGTACATACTTGGTTCTATGAAAACAACTTTGGGGCACTTTTTTCTTTTTATGAAATAAAATTTCATTGGCTACAAATATATTATATGATTCTAGGATGCAAGGGTTGCGTCGCCTTGGTCTATATTTTATTACACTTCCTAATATTGACAATTTCAACTCATGTTAATTGTTACTTCTACGTAATTCCTTTACCAACTTAGGTAAAATTCGTGATTTTTTGTTCGCTTCTTCGTTAGGTATTCTCAGTGATGATGTATATTTACGGAATAATTCCTTGAACCTGCACTCATGGTCTGTATGTATGCTCTTCTTCTAGTGTTTCAATGACATCGCATTCATATACAACGTAGAAAATAACATATGCACTTTCTAAATGGCATTGATTAATTGGTTTACAGTTATAAAGTAGTTCTTCACCAGTATTCTGGATGATATCTCTTCCACTTTCCTTAATTTTATTTATCTATTTTGCAATATTTGAACCCATAATAAATTTAGCTTTATTAATCTGTGTTGATCATTTTACTGTGTATTTGTTTATGAATTTGCCAATGCTACTATCTGGAGGGAAGTTCTCATCAGTAATCGTAAAAAATCCTTCCAGACATAACTTAATTGTGAGAAAAAAGTGAGAAAAGCTATTATCTTAAGCAAGCTGAGTACTTAATATTATATTGTTTACATTTGCAACTTCATACTATTTTCTTAATTCATTCATAATTAAGTTAGTAAGCTGAAACTCATGTCATATTTTTTTGCTTTCTTAACAGAAAATATTGAATAAGGATCATTATGACCTGAACAAAATTCTGTAAATTTCATTTATCATTTGCTTAGAGTATTTGCATTTCGATTAAGCCTTTAAATTTCTAATCATGGTAAACATTTCCTCTTCAAATTTGTATAAAACTTTGACTTAGAAAGTTAAATAAAAATGCAGTAAATAAAATGAGTAGAAATTTACAAAAATACGTAATAATCCTAATTAAATAGTTCCAGCTGACAAGGCAATGAAGACTTATCAGTTTCGTGACTTATAATAAATTAATTATGACTGAAATGAGAAAATAAATTTAAAGTAGTAAATGTAAACAACATACACGCTATTAATTCGTAAGCTTTTAACATGTGTTTAAAATGAATATGCATACAAACATTGAAATTTATACGCCGAAGGTCCCAGGGGTTTAATTAAAGAACCACAAGGCAGACATTCACAACCCTATCATTAGATCAATTAAACTCTATATTCCATACATTGAGTAATTAGTAAAATAGATAGTTTTAGGCAGAAAATTAAAAATAAGATAACTCATAGTTTATGGTTATCATCGGAAGAATTCCTCAGTCTATTTGAAACATTACTACAAGTAAGGAACTGTAAGTTTCTTATATTTGCCATAGAGTTGTATTATCCACTAATTTCCCGAAATTGTTAAACAGTTCTTTAGAATTAGTGAATAGTAAGACGAAAATAAAGTTGAATTGGAATTGTACTATTATATAAGAGGACACTAAATAAATACAACAATAATTTTTAAATAAGAATAATAAGGAACTTAATTTAATATTGCGATGAATCTCCCAACTGAGCTCAAGTAACAAAACTGGTGGGGTTTTATATTTTAAAAAAGGTTTATAAAGAGGTATCACGGGGTTATTTGTAAAGTCTGGTGACCGAAAGTTAAATAAAACTGAACAGTGATTTTTATTTCATTGCGGACTATTATCCTCATTTTTCCTTTTTGTTTTTACGACGTTTCGGACAATTATTCCTCTGGCATTCGTCAGATGTGAACCGCGACCGGATAGGGACTCCGAATCTCCTAACTGCATCCACAGCAATTACTGCCTTCCGTAGTTGTTGTCGTCTCATCACGTTTTGACCAAGTAAGCCCCTAGCCAACTTTGGATAGAATTGAAACCGCTATCTTCAGACAATTCTCACCTGGAACCGTAGAGATTCAACGTCTCTATCAACTGCGCCACGGACCCCGAAGAGTGATCAAGGTAGAATTTTAGGTCTTATCAATTCATGTTTTTTTTTATTATCTGATCTTTCATAGTCGGGTTCGTACCGAGTGGTATATGTATATTATTTATTGAATAACTATGGTTTAAAGAATAACTATTGATATTTAATATAAAGTAATATATTTTCTAGATATTATACTTAATGTTGTGGGGAATCACCCTCCAAATGGACTTTTCTATCCATTATATAAACCATAGACCTTATCATCCCAGGTGTGGATTAAATACTAGGGCGACCCCTCGCCTGCTCGGTGACGTTTACTACTCTTTTCAGTTGTAACCTTTTTACTTGTTGTTCCAGTAATACATTTTAAACTCTATTCCGGTGTCCTGTTTGCTTTGTGGCTTATTGCAAGTCATAACACTGGCGATATTGGATTCGGGGTACGTACTCACGTTTAAAAACAGTATTCTAAAAAAACTAAACACTGACGACATGGGACTCAAGGGACATACTAAAATCGAAAATAAAAAATCTAAATCTAAAATCGCGTTGAAATAGTATTCTAAAAATACTAACGACGTCGGACTAAAATGTTATCAAGCCTAAGGAAGTGTCTTACATAACACTTACATCTGAAAGTTTCACGGTAACTAAAAAAAACGCAGATTATTACGAAATAAAAAAGAGTTGAAAAGAAAAAAAGTTCGTCACGACTTTCAAAGATAGCGCTGTAATTTTGCAAAAAGAAAAAAGGTTCGTCGCGACTTAGAAATTAGAAAGGTAAATTTTTATACTTTTGGAAAACGAATTCGTCACTTATGGTTTTCGCTGCTAAAATCGGGCGTTATTCTTTTTTTCTCTGGAGAAAAATATGCACTTGAGTTTTTTTCTTTAGACAATGAACTTTTTATATATTTATGGTTTTTCTGTTCGTTTTATTGTCTGGAGGAAGAGATAAGAAAGAATAAAACGGTTTTGTAAAATTCAGCGAACGTTTTGAAATTGCTAATGTTGACAAAGCAAAATGGACGAATTGAAAGTAGCGTTGGAACATTTGAACAAGTTGCATATCGATGCCGCAAAGCGTCAGTCACGATTCGAGGAACAGCAAAAGGAATTGCAAAAAACAGTTAGCGGAATGTCAAATACGAACCGAGGAACAGCAAAAGGAAGTTCAAAACAGTTACCGAACGTCAATTACGAACAGAGGAGTTACTTACAGAAATTTAAAAAAAATAATGCGAACGCGGAAAGCAATTCAACATTTACTTAGAATAAAATATGGACCGCAATAGGCAATTTTAAATACGAGGAAGAGGAAAAATCATTCGTAGCGTACTTTCGGCGTTATTAAGATTTTTTTTTAATATTGACTGCAGCAACTGGTCTGATCAAAAGAAAACCAGACTTCTACTACGAAAATTGGAAACGATTGAGCACGATAAATTCGTGGATTACATCTTACCTCGGAAAACAGCAGATTTATCATTCAATGGAACGGTAAATTTGTTAACCGAACTTTTCTCGCCGAAAACGTCTCTTTTCGATAAGCGTTGGAGATGTTTGAATGTGGTAAAAGACGATAATGACGATTTTGCCAGCCGTAGTGAACAAACACTGTGATGATTTAAGTTGTCTGAACTAACAGCAGACAAGTTTAAATGCCTTGTGTTTTCGCAAGGGTTAACATTGGGAAAAGATGCGGAAGTCAGGTGCAGAGTCCTTACAAAATTAGAAAATGAACCGAACTTAACACTTCAAAAATTGACTGAGGATTGTCAAAAAGTCGAAATTATAAAAATAGATGCAAGAAAAATCGACACAGGCATCGCGAATATAAAAAAGTAACTAAGAAAAAACCGTCGAAATGGCACACAGACACTAACCACCGAAACGCAGAAAAACTAAAAGCACCGAGCGCTTGTTTCAGATGTGGTGGAATACATTGGGTAAGGATTGCCCATTTTAAACAAAAAAGATGTTATTTACGCAATAAGATCGGTCATAAAAGTTTGTACAGTAGGAAAACTCAGAATAGAAGCCGTGTACGTCAAACCAGAACTATGGACGCCGTAGATGAAAATCTACGCAACTATGTAACGGTTAACATTTTCGCCAAGGCTATTAAAATCCAATTAGACAGTGGATCGGATCTTTCAATAATAAATCTCAAAACGTGGAAAATATTACGAAAGTCGACTATGTAAAAAACTAACAGAACGGTGACGGCCGTTAATGGTACAAAAATTTATTTTGAAAGTGATTTCATAACAAACGTCACTTTACGGGAAAAAAAAAAAAAAAAAAAAGATTGTATGTGCTAAAAGATAGTGAGAACCTGTTCAGTTCTGACAGCATGGAGGAGTTTCGTCTCTGGGATCTTCCTATATCAACATTCTGCAAGAAAATAAATACCCGCCCAGCAGAAACGGAGAAACTTATAACTTGTTTTAAAAAAGAATTCACAAACGTATTTACTCCTGGCGTGGTGAGATGTACAAAAATGCTCGCAGATTTTAAGTTGAAATCTGGCGCACAACCGGCGTTTAAAAAGAAACATAATGTCTCGTTCGCTTCCCTGAACAAAATAAATCAGGAACTAGACAGAATAGAAAGCATCGGTATCTGACTAAAATTGAATATAGTGAGTGGGATGCTCCGGCAGTTTACGTAAAGAAAAGGTCCGGGGTAATTCGTGTTTGCGCCAACTCTGCGACCGGACTCAACGGGTCCTTAGAAAATTTTCACTATTCATTACCTAGTCCAGAAGTGTTCACGAAATTAAATGGCGGCAAGTTTTTTGTCTAAGATCGATCTAAGCGACGCTTATCTACAGATTCCGATAAACGACAAAAGCGCTAACCTCCTCTGTATTAACACTCATCGGGGTTTGTACAGATACGAAAGACTCGCGTTTGGTATACTATGCTGTCCGGCTTGGACACCGCAATCGCGTATCTTGATGACATTATCATAGCGAGCAAAAGCAAGGAGGAACATGAAAAACATATCAGACAAGTAATCAGTAGAATACAAGATTATAGATTTAAGATCAAAGCAGATAAATTCGAGTTATCTTTACAAATAATTAAATACCTGGGTCAGATAATCGATAAAGATGGCAAACGCCCAGACCCAGATAGGACGATCGCTATTAAGGAAATGTCGGCACCAGTAAACATAACTCAATTGCAGAGTGTTTTAGGTTTGGCAAATTATTACCAGGGTTCATCCCAAATATGCACAAATTGCGCGCACCACTTAATGAATTGCTTAAAAAAGATACGGCTGCGAGTGGACAGAAGATTGGCAGACATCATTCAAAGAAATAAAAAGCATCCTAACTTCAAAACTATTCCTAGCGCATTTCAACCCGCAGTATGACATAATAGTAGCTAGCGATGCTAGTCAATATGGCGTCGGGGCGTGCATGCTACATGGAATGCCGGATGGCTCGAAACAGCCTATTGTTTTCGCACCACGGACTCACTTGCCAGCAGAAAAGAATTATTCTCCGATCGAGAAAGAGGCCCTAGGAATTATATTTGCAGTTTCAAAATTCCACCGGTTCTTGTACGGAAGACATTTTTTCTACAAACCGACCATAAGCCGTTGATATCTATTTTTGAATAAAAAAGGAATTCCAAAATTCAATGCGAACCGACTATTAAGATGGGGAACTTCTACTGAACTATAATTTTACAATTCAATTTCTCCCCTCAAAACAACTAGCCCATGCAGACGGTCTATCGAGACTGATTCCTGCCAAAATGGAACCTCTTGAAGATTCAGTAATCGCGGCAGTACGTATTAATAGTGATGTAAAAAAGCACGTGGTACAATGGGAAAGAAGTGGTTGGTTACTTTTAATGCATATAAAAACCAAGCTTCTCTCTTTACATTATCAACACTCTGATCCCCATCTGAAATTGAAATGAATGGCCCACGTCTTCAGGACGCCTCAAGTTTAGACAAGCTTCTGCGCTTGATCGTTACTCTTGATCTGAAATGGAACACGTACATCAAATGTGTTGCCAAGGCCGCTAAAAAAATGGTGGGATCTTTCTATCGATCCGGTAGATTGCAATTTTCTATCTATATAAGAGCAAGGTATGTCCAAGGATGGAATACTGTTGCCACATCTGGGCAGGAGCTGCCAGAAAGGACTTGTCCTGCCTTGATAGAGTTCAAAATAGACTTCGTAGCCTCGTAGATTTCCTTTTCTCTTCCCTGCAACCTCTATCTCACAGAAGAAATGTTGCGAGTTTGTATCTGAGGTATCGTTATTTTCATGGAAAGTGTTCGACTGAGCTTCAGTCTATGGTCTCCCCTCGCTAAACTTTCACAAGAAACACTCGTCTAGCTGAAAACACTATCAACAATTCCCCCCACTCTTTATCTGTGCTTAAACCTAAACGTAGATTCCATGAACAAAGCTTCTTTCTTAGAACTGCACGCATGTGCAATTGTCTTCCGTTTCCCTGCTTTCAGACTGACTACACTATGGTTGTCTTCAAGTCTAACGTAAACAAGTTCTTGATGAGCCGTTCCATATAAGTTTACAAATTTACCGAATTAATTACTATATTGTCTACTTTCTACTGTACACTCTTTAACCATTATCCTTGAGTGGCCTCTTGGCCTTGATAATGTGGTGATGCCTGTGTAACCCCCCCCCGCCAAAAAAACAAAACAAAACAAAACATGATAAACAATATTATCCACGAACTGCCGGTCACACTTCAGGAAATTAATCTGTAAATGACAATTTCATTCAAACCACAAAGCAGAAATTAGCACTGGGTGACACCAGTTCAGACATTTTTTCTGGTTGCGACGGTGGAAGTGTTGTCATCTCCCAAACCCTTCAAAAATAATTATCATCGATTTTCACATGGGACATCCAGGAATAAACAGAATGAAAAGCCTAATGAGAAGTTTTGTTTATTGGCCAGCTATGGACCAAGATATTACCGATATGGTGAACAGATGCAAAGCTGTGCTTTGGCAGCAAAAACATCACCGATAACATATAAAGCTTGGCCTAAGGTCGAGGATCCACATCGATTATGCGGGACCTGTGGAAGATTTTTACCACCTGATAGTAGTTGACTCTTACTCTAAATGGCCAGAGGTACTAAGATGCAAGAAACCGACCGCGGCAACAACGACAAATTTTTTATTGGAATTGTTTGCTCGGTTTGGGGTTGTAGACTGTTTGATTTGCGAAAACGCTACACAGTTAACCTCGACAGAGTAGGAGAATTCGGCGAGAATATCAAGTCAAGCATATTACGACAACCCAGTACCACGCCAGATACAAAGGCCAGGCCGAATGTTTCGTCGATGGGCTTAAAAGGGCATTAAAAAAGGCGTCCGGTAAACCGACAGAAAAGGCCCTTCAGCAATTTCTGAAGGTTTACAGAATCACGAGAAATCCGAACAAAGCAGATGCGGGATTCCCAACAGAAATCATGTTTGGACGAAAAATAAAATCCGTATTTGATAAACTGCTACCCAAACACATAGTAGATAACAGAACCTCTACAATGCCAACGAAACGGTTTGACAGCGGAGATAACGTGTATTTAAGACATTTTAGAAATAACGCTTCTTTTTGGGAACAGGGCACGATCTTACAAAGAATAGGCTATATTACATTCAGGGCCCAAAGTCCCAACATAAGAGGCACCTGAACCAAATTAGGAATCGCTTCTACAAGGATCAAGAAGAACCATCACAGGACGGTTGTGAGGCGATTGAAACTGTGTATGACTGTTTTGACATAGACCTTCCAAAAGGGATGTCAGAACCGAGATGCTCCGGCAGAAAGATGAATCGCACAGACCCCTTGGTGGTCTGCCCCAAAAGGAAGAAATACTGATTTTCACAACCGCGGAAATCAGTTTGGGAGGGGGGTGTTGTGGGGGAATCACCCTCCAAATGAACTGTTCTATCCATTATATAAACCATAGACCTTTTGATCCCAGGTGTGGATTAAACAGCAGAGCGACCCTCGCCTGCTCGGTGACATTTACTACTCTTTTAAGTTTTAACCTTTTTACGTTGTTGGTATAGTAATACACTGTTTAAACTCTATTCGGTTCTTCTGTTTTCTTTGTGGCTTCTTGCAAGCCATAACACTTAAATTAGCTTATAATGCAGAAAAACCATACTCAATTGAGCGTTATATTATATTATATTATATTATATAACTAATCATCCAGGCTCAGAGACAAAAATCTACTATCTCAAGCATCTCAATGAAAAGATGCAGATAATCTTACAATGAACAAATATTTGATAGTAAGAAAAATATGATAACGAAGCATTAGCCAGGTCTGGATATAACAGTTGAAAACTGTTTTATATATATCAGTGACTGATCTAAACGCAAATTCAATATGCTAATCTTCTTTTAATATAATATGCCTGTGATACTTAGTTAACCAGCTTGCTTTCCAGTTGACTAAAAGTTCTTGCTATCACGTTTCCTTTACATAGTCCAATGCTGCCTAATTCTCATCAAAACAATCACTAAGTGTTGGCCTTACTGAATCATATTCCCGAGTTGTCTCTGTTGATTGTATTTTAAAAAGTGAACTAGAATGAGCTAAGAGGGGAAAGGGTGTATGAAAGAGAAAAACATCTAATGTAATTCCATATAATATAGCTATGAACAGTCTCTGACCGCATCATTCTGAAAGCAATATAATAAGCACAAATAGCTCTGATCTTAACTAAATGAGAACTCATACAAACACCTCAGAACTAGTAATAATAACATATACAGTCGTGCAATTTATATGGTTAAACCCGCCTTACGGTACACACATCTGGATAACATACCGAATAAATTTTACAAGAGAGGCAAGGAAAAGACATACAAATTTTAAAACCTTGGGGGAAAAAGTTGTTACATGAGGTTACATAATAATCCAATAGTAGCACGGTGGATTTGGTAAATAGTAAACGAAGTCATATTCTCCGAGGAACGTGGGGTCTATCGTTTAAGTAGACTCTAACAGGTTTGGTCAGCTGTGTACGGGTAAAAACTTTGAGATGCTGATGCGTCGAGACAGATGAAATCTGATATACTTGGTGTAGGAGTCCTCAAGTGTAGAATTTGAATATCCACTCAATATCAAACAAAATATATCACTCATACCTGGGGAATTCATTGCCGTATAAAATTGAATAGAAGAGATAGAAACATATATTGAAGAAGCTATTGATGCTCCGGAGAAGTTTAAGATATGTAAAAAAAGAACAGATTTCGAAAGCAAAATATTTAGAGGACAAACATAAAAATCTAACTTAATGCTCGGGTGATAATAGAAAATAAAGGGATTGTGTTCTACTGACAGAAATAGACTTTATTTGTTTGTGTTATTCTCGTTTAGTATTAGGCAGGAAAACTGCTCTGAGAAGCTCGTCCACTGGCGTGGCAACAGTACTCCATATTAAGACATGTTTGACTCTTGCTTATCAATGAATACTTTAATAAACTGACAAAACGGATTTGCTGGTTGAGGGGATATTTCTAGCTATTCCTTAGAGATCTTGTGAAGTTGACATTTATGCAAATCCTATCAAATGCCTTAGATATGTCAGGAGCTATTGTTCTAGAAACGAGATTATCCGCAATATACTCATCCTGTATGGTATTACTATCAACCCAAAAGATACTGATCTCTGAGAACGGAAACGATATTCTTGTCACTGAAAAGGTTGATTTTGTTAAACACTTCTCTATGAATCACATACTCAAGAAACTTGCTCATGATGGACAGAGAACTAATTGACCTTTATTGAAATGCAGAATACCGATCCCACGTATTTTAAAATATTGGGCAGATTTTCCAGGTTTTCTAAGGTGTTGAGAAGCATCTTCTCTTAAGGTAACGTTTAAATAATTTTATAAGTATAGGAGTTAGTTCCGGTAATTATTTAATGAGCACTATGATCGGAATGGTTCATGGCTTATTGCTTTGCTGTAATCTAGGTTCGTAATATATTTGGCAACATTCCAATCCTAAAAGAAAATTTAGTGTATAGGTTTCCCTGAACACACATGGTGGAGTTTACTTCTTAGCAAAGAGTTTTACTTGTCAAATGCTGATGTAATATGTTGTTGATGGTTGGAACGGAGGATATGCATTTGTTCAGAACCCTGTTTGTTATGCGCCAAAGCTCATAGGAACAAAGTATCTGTTCAATTACTTTAAACTTGACAGTTAGGGCAAATAAATCTATCACGTTTTCTATTACACTGAACTGGTTGATGGCGGTCCTTAAAGTGGCCTTACTTTGTTTAAAGAAATTAAAATCGTGACTCATGTATGCAATTACAGCGGCATATTTAAGGATGTAGCACGGTTTGCTATTTTATTCCAGTGAATAATTTTTAGGGTATATATCTTTATACCGACAGTTTCCCGATCTGTTAAGGAGGATGTTATTAAAGACATCATTTTGAACATGGATCATAGAGATATTTCTGACATGTACGCTCTGAAACTGTCTGAGGCGGTCATCAGGAAGTAATACACAGAATTATGGAGAACGATATTTGAGGTGTTGTTGCATATTCTTTTAATCTAAATTGTAACAACTTAGAAAGAGAACTGAGATGAACACAATTCAGGACAGGTTGTCAGAAAGAGATCTAGAAGGCTTTCAAAGTGTCCATCAACATCGGGAAGACGAGTTGGTTCGTCAATAATCTGGGTTATATTATATGCTAGGGAGAAATCATGACAGTAGCTTCCTTCAGCATCTGTCGTGTTTGAGTGGGCCGGTCATTCAACGTTTATAACTTTGGAATCTACACAAAAGCGAATGTTGTCAGAAGGATGAGCAGAAAAGAATATATTGAATTTTCTCTGCGATATTCTCAAAATAGTAACTCCATCCTTGTGCAAACGGTATAGAGCAAATATGAACGCGTTGATGAGAGCAAGTGCAATTCGAAGTACATGTAGGGTAGTGTAATAATTCTTTGAAGATCCCCCCCCTCAGCAGGGAAGTTATGCTTAATGTTGACACATATTCCAGAGTTGGTAATTAAGTTAGAATAAACTTTAATTACGACACCGTAAAAAGTAACAGTTAAGTCAATGACAGTTTACTATTTTTTGAAATCTAATCAAGCGAGACCAAAACTTACCTGTTGTAGAAACAAAACTTACCTCTTGTAGAAACAAAACTTACCTGTTGTAGAAAAAAAAGTTACCTGTTGTAGAAACAAAACTTACCTGTTGTAGAAACAAAACTTACCTGTTGTAGAAACAAAACTTACCTGTTGTAGAAACAACAGGTAAGTTTTGGTCTCGCTTGATTAGATTTCAACATCTAGAAGGTTGAAACGTAGATTCTGATATAGAAGAATTAACCTATTAGTTGGTATATATGCCGGGAATGAGGATTCTGGGCTTAACCTTTTTTACATTGTTTTTCTATTTTCTGTGAGAATAGGAATTTTGTGGAAAAGTCCGGCAGAATTACTGAGAGAAAGACCTGGAAAGGAAGAAGAAGAAAAAGATGAATCGAAGATTGTTTTTATCAATCAAATAAAGGAAAAGCCATAACAGTTCCCAGATAATAGTACATAAAAAAAAAACCACCAGAAACAACTGTATTGTTCAGACCTCATTCCCCAAATGTCAGTACATTAGCCCCAGTACTTTATACTTGATTATAAAACAGCCTCTTCGGGAGCTACTCAAAGGTTCGGCTCCTTAACTATCAGACGGATAAAGCAAGCCTCATAAGAAAAATGTTTAACTTCAGCGCCATTATTAGTAAAGAGGCAACAGGAGGTAGAATAGAAATAGTAGAGATAAATAAAAAAGGAATTATTAATGACTCGTGCGCCACCATCTGGAATCTAAACCAAAATGTTTAGCTTACGATTTACTGTTTCGTTTGACGTTAATGCCTGAGCTATTAAAGACATGTTTGCTGCAAAACATAAAATGAAAACATGAATCAATAACTATTAAAATATGCATGCATATTCGTAATACCGTCGTTCGACCTTCATCTGACAGATTCCATTTCTTTAATTTTCACACTTTTGCACCAGAATTTAAAATGTCGCGTGAGTATAGTTTCAAAGGGTAAAATCCAAAATATCAGAGTTTTTTAATGCAAGCAAAATTCCGATGGTACAATGATATTTCGGGTGATTTCAAGTCCGTCTGTGTTCGTTGTGTGTGTGTGTGCATCAGTGTGCGGCGTTTCCGCAAAGAAATAGAAGTTGTTTTTAAGGCCATATGTGTGTATGTATGTATGTATATATGCTCATACACATCGGAGTCAAGATATTCATAACAATAAGAAAAATATCCGGGAAAAAATAATAAAAAACAAACTTAAATGCTGACTTTTACCTGTAATCCTCAAATAGGTTGGTAGTTTTGGAATGTTATAATAAAAATATAATTT